>NC_059355.1:930000-1097500 GCF_019703515.2 Myxocyprinus asiaticus
ATTTTTGACCTAATATTGACCTCAAGACATGCCAGTCTATTGCATACTGTGGCAACTCAAAAACAAACACAAAGACAATGTTAAGCTTCATTTAATGAACCAAATAGCTTTCAGCTGTGTTTGATATAATGGCAAGTGATTTTCTAGTAACAAAGTAGTAATTTAGCATGACTACTCAAGGATAAGGTGTTGGAGTGATGGCTGCTGTCTAGATTTGATCAAAAATGACTTTTTCAAATAGTGATGGTGCTGTTTTTCACATCAGTAATGTCCTGACTATACTTTGTGATCAGTTGAAAGCCACTTTGGTGAATTAAAGTACCAATATCCTTCTGAAACAGCAAAATCAACAAAAAACTATTGGCCGTCAGTATATGGTAGGTATGAACTCAATTTAAATTAAATTTTTGCTGTTGTTCTTTTTGAAAACACTGGGTATGGGTACTGTGATAAAATGTACATATACTTGCTTTCCAGTGATGTGCTGTCCAGTATTCTTTCTGCAGAAATCCAAATAAAATGATAATTGATGAAGAAATAAATATTTTGATGTTTGACCCTAGTTTTGTATTGTATTTCTTTTCCAGATTGACAAAATATTTTTTATTTACAGGACATCACATTTGTACAGGTGTTAGACCAGTATTACCATAAAAACAGTTTGAATTTAGTGACCATGATTAACTACAGTTAATTTAACAAAGTATTTCATTCTAAACAAATATTAAATTCTTTGCAGCTCTTTACCTATACAAATTAACAAATTACTTTCACTCTCTTAAGTCAAAAATAGATCATAAATGCTATACAAAATGTTGCATTCACATGAGACACAACATACTTTTTACTCTTTATTGACTTGAGTTGTATTTCATCGATTCATGATTGTATAGATTTAATAAAAAAGACAGAATAATTTGAGTTAAATAAGGAGTACCCTCTTGTTTTAACCATTGTGCATGTCCATAACACTTCCATGTCTATCTAAAGTTTACAATGACATTCATTCCCTATTACATTCTGTTCACATCTAGCTGATAAACCCATACAACTAGATTTACCTCAAAAGCCTCAGTTTTACATTACAGCATTTTTCTCAAACTTCCAATTACTGTTCTAGTTCCATTGTAGTCAACACGAGGTCAAAATGTAAAGAGCATTACTTCAATTACTGTAATTGGATATGATCATATGTAATGTTTTTCTCTCTTTTGTATTATCCTTATGTACATAACCTCGCATAATTTACTGCAGCACTGTCAGTTTTGCACTTGTCTTGGCTTTCCCTGTGCTAAACTTGACTGTCCCACTCATGTCGGAGGTAGTTTTTTTGAATGTCAGTTTGTGGACATTCCCTTGGCTCTCTAATCTGATGTTGGGTCCTGACTGCAGGGTCTCCCCGTTTAAAGTCCAGATGGGGGGCTTGATGAGGATCACAGACGTTTCACACTGGAAGCAAGCTGGTTCCGGAGTCTTTACCTCCACATCCTCTAGACACTTCACTACTAGGATAGACTGGGCTGTGAGGTCATAGAGCAAGAAAGGTGGAACTTTGGCCCTAATTGTAGTACATCAATACAAAAACAATCTATCTATTTTTCTATTTGTCAGTCATAAACTAAATGAAATACTGATTCAATTAATTTTCCTAAGCATATTTTAAATTCATCGACCAAAAACGTAACTACTAGCAGTTTGTTATACAGGTTCTTACCTTCCACCATCAGCTTGGCTGCAGATGTCAGCTCTCCAACCTCAATGCTGTAGGTTCCTTCGTCCTCCAGTGCCACCTGGTGAATGACCAATTTGTGGTAACAGCCCTCTTTTATTATCTCCTTGTGTTCTGTGGATTCAAGCTCCACATCTTCTTTGTACCAGGTGACATCACAACGTGGGGATGACACAGTGCATTCCAGAATCACTCGATGATTCTCTAGTGCTGTACGATCCCTGAGGGGACGGACAATGCTTGCAGGGAGCTCTATAAAATAGAAGTTGAACCAAGATTTTTGGTAGGATAAAATAGAAGACTTTTATAAAATTACGAGTCGTATTCAGTTTAAGTTTGTCATTCAGACAGCACCTTCAACATCAAGATAAGCCACTGACTCCACTTGTTTGGAAACAAACTTAATCTCTCCAGAATCCTCTGCCTTCACATCGCAAATAAGCAGGAAGTGCTTTGTGCCTATTTAAATGAAAAAGAAAAAGATTGGATTAAAATGACACGTGCAATTATGTCTGATGCTTCCTCATTAGAGAAAAGAAAGAAAGATAAATATATAAAAATAATATACATGATATAAATATTCACAAAATTAGTTTAAGGTCCTCACCCTCTCTACGAGTCTTGATGGTAGAAGTAGGACGGATCCTGTTGCCATCTTTGTACCATTCTCCAGGCATGTCTTCTTTAGACAGCTCACACATAAAGACGGCATTCTGGTCCTCCTTTATGCAGAGGTCCTCCAAGCCAGTTATGATCTCTAATTCACGTTCTGAGAACAATGTTCTGAGTAAATTTGAAGCTAATCAATGGTACAAGAGTTTTTCAGTATAGACAAAATATTTTATACAGTAGTGTATGTTGTGGATGAGTGAACTACAAAGGTTTAAAGGTGAAGATTATGAAAAGCCTTAAAAAACTATTCCAGACATTCTAGACCTAGAAGTAACAAGGAAAATGGAAATCAAAATATCCGACAGCACAATACCCCTATCTTGGAACGAAAGCCATCTTAGTACAGCTGTGAGCCCTTGCATAATACATGCTTTTCCTAAACAACAGATAACCTTCCACATTAGTTAAAGGAAAAGTTCTCACAAAAATGATAATCCTCTCATCATTTACACGGGATGCCCAGTGGTGTAGTTGTGTCTTAAGAGAAGGCCATACTGTGAATTTACATTTACATTTAAATGTATATATTTACATTTAGCAGGGAAATAAATTTACAGCACAAATTATGGTTACTCCAGAGATGCTTATGCATCAGCATTAGACACTGGAAATGTCCTGCCCCTTACTGAAACAGAAAATATGATTGATTAGCAAATATCCAATCACATCTGAAATGAACTTTCTAATTAGTGGATCATCTTAATCAGACTGTCTGACTTGCCCGTGCCATCAGTTGCGCTCCCGATTCTCGCAGCTCCATGCGAGTTTAGAGAGAATCTCTGTACACTTTAAAAAAACACACACATAATTCACTCAGCGGTGCTGTGGCATCGCGTTAGTAGATGCAAAAGTAAAAGTTCCAGGTCAAAAGCCTACTTGTTGTTCTGGTGGCCACACGTATAATCACTTATTTTACATGGGCATACGCAAATCCTAAAAAAGATAGGTGGGCATATGGCGTATGCCTAGTATACCCTAGACTAGTCTCGTATTACTCGTATTACTTACTTTCTTCTGCAGAACACAAAGTTACTTTGAAGGATGTCTGACATGTTTTTGTGCATACAGTGTAAGAAAACACCCAACATCATTCCACATTCAACATCCACAAAGGCAGCATAAAAGCAATCCATACGACTCGAGTGGTTTAATCCATGTCTCCTGAAGCGATACCATCGCTTTTGTTAAGAAACATACCAAAATCTCAAATGCCTTATTTTATTGACAAAACATTATTTTCTAATCCCGATGCTCATCTCCAATATGCAAAATAAAACATTTATTGAGAGTTATACTGTTATCTTAAAATCCTGCACCTCTGACACAGTCGTTCAATCGTGAGGTGTCTTCCTCAAGAGGGTGTTTACCGGCCGAAAATCAGAATCCTCCATTGGGCTGCTTGCAAAACTCAGGATGTTTTTGACAGGAAACATTTTGTACATGAAATGTTTGCTTGTTTAAATCTACAAATTTTAGAATTGGACGTGAAATACCAATGGAAATCTGCCCGTGTAATCTCCAGAAAATTATTTTTAGAAAATCGTACAAACCACTGTGATTGGAGCGTCCTGAACAGTGCTGAGAAAAGTAACAGGTGCCACGTGACCGTTTATGCGGCACTTCAGAAGAGTTAGGGCAATTATTTACACATTAACAATTGTACTGATAGATAGGATATTTATTAGTTGTTAAAATGAAAATAAAAACATAGTATAAAGTATTTTCTGTGTGGTAAAATTGCCCAAATGTTGTTAGGGACATGTCCATATCATCCCGACCTAAATCTACACCTATGGACGACATCATGAATCAGTGGAGCCATCAGCTGATTGCAGCTAACTCACGTGGCATATTGAATAAGTACATAAACTTTGGTCTGTTAGTCTCACCCAAAGCGATTGTATCACTTCAGAGGACATGCATTAATCCACTCAAGTCTTACCCTACATCATACTGTAAATCCTTCAAAACATCTTTGTTTGTGTTCCGCAGAAGACAGAAAGTCATACGAGTTTGAGACAGTATGAGGATGAGTAAATGATGAGAGAATGACCGTTTGTGGGTGAACTTCACCTTTAAGAATTAGCATTATTAGCATCATTCCCTTACATTTGTGGGAACTAAGTAGGGTGCAGAATGTCTCTTCCTGATTGTCTGAAAATTTAAGCACATTTCTCAACTAAAATCCACAGAGCAGAACTCTACGACTATGAGTTTTCTCAAATTTGTGGGAAGCTGGGAAAGTGATGAAAACTGAACACCTAAGCAATTTGGTCTTACCGTAGACCTCAAGTTTGCAGAATGTGCTGAGGTCCCCAATGTCACACGTATAAATGCCTGAGTCAGAGCTGCTGCACTCCAGGATCTGTAAATAGCGTTTGTGTCCCATGGAATAAATCCTCAAAGCCTTATTGGATTTCAGCTCCAAACCATTCTGGCAATCAAACCATGGATAGAAAACATCTCAGTGGAATGTGTTGTTGAGCTCTTACATGTTTCAATTAACATGTATAAATATGTGTAACCAGTACCTTCTGCCATTTGACGTCCACATTTTTCCTAGACAGCTCACATTCCAAAGTGACTGAAGAGCCCTCCTCAAACCTGACATCGGACAGCTTCTTTATGATTATTACTGGAGTTTCTAAGAAATGAATGCATAATATATGTAGAGTACATAGTTGTGTATGTAAATTCTGTGACAACCTCTGAATTCCAATTGATTTATGTTTGGTACTAGCTTGACTTTAACAAAGGACTCTACATAATGCACACACTGATTCTTGAGTATGGAGACAAAACAGGCCACAGAACTGCAAAAATAAAAGTTGATCTATCAAGCATTAATTTTTATTAATATCAAAACCCTCGGATAAAAAAAAAAGTACTGTCATGTCACATTTTTATTATAAATACTGCAAAATCTAGCATTCACTTCAAAATGTATAGAATGGTTTTAACCTGATTGTCAGCTCCATTGAACTGTCATTACCATCAGAAAACTCACAGAGTTGACGGCTGAGGATGTAGATAAAATACTCTTACAAAATCTAGAGTTCTGGCAAACCAATGTGGAAAACATTTCATTTCAATGTCTCATTTACGTACCCACCTTTGACTAGAAGCCTGGCAGTAGATCTCAGACCCTCTGCTGAGAAGACAATGCTACCCGTATCCTCTAACGTGAGGTTGGAGAGGGTGAGACCATGTACTCGTCCGTTAGAACTAACACGGCAGGTGTTACCAGGTTTGACACGCAGACCATCTTTTTGCCACACACCCTCTACATCAGCATGAGAGAGCTCCACCTCGAAGGATGCTGTCTCTCTCTCAAATGTCTCAGTGTCCATCAGCCCCTTACGTATGATGATCTTCCTTGCTTTAAAAAGTAGCAGAACTTATGTTGACCTAAAGTTTGATCAGTACTGCTAATTTGACTTCATGAACAGAAATCATTATCATTAATATACCGAATACACTAGACTGCAGGTTAAGTTTATATTTTATGTGCGATAAATCAGTCCAACGTGGCGTCATCATAACCAACCAGCCAGGAAGGAATAGGCTACCACAGGAGAAAAAAAAAACGATGGTAACACTTTCTATGAAGTCCATATTTATAATGCATTGTGCATTAGTAATGTCTCATAATACACCTTATAATATGTTATAACTTCTCATAAATAATTGTAACCACAATTATAATACATTATAATACTTACCTATTCATAGTTATACATTACAGTATAATGCATTATAACATCAGCAACATTTATAATGTATTATATATACAGTATATTTGTAATACATATAATAGGTATTCTTTAAGTAAAGTGGCAAAAGCAATGTCTTCTTATAAACATCCATAAGAAGTGGTTATAAGACATTACAACTCATGCTGGAAGTTATACACATGCACAAAATACAAAATAACACCCATTCAATGTAAATTTTGAGATATTACGAAAAGGTTAAAGTATATCAGAAAATCTAAATATGTATGTTGATCACACATTTAGCCGATCTTCTTAAGTGTAAACACACCCAATAATAATACATTTTTAAAAAATCAAACTGATTCTATACTGCACTCTATTCAATAAACTTTAATGTTTGTGCATCTTATTGAAGTCTTATAATGTATTACAGAATTATCAAATTCAAACATCTTACTGCATCACTGCTTGTAACACGAGGTTAGTGACTGAATAGTACTGATGCTATAGCCATCTTTGGTTTACTTACGCTCCACATTGAGTTTGACTTGTGTGCGATCATGGAGGGTCTCACAGCGGTAGGTGCCTCGATCAGACAGGCTGAGGTTAGTGATGTTTAAGATGCGTTTGCAGCCATTCTGGGTCAATTTATGTCTGGGTCCTGGCTGGATCACCACCCCCTGTCTTATCCACTGCACCTCCCCAGACTCCAAGCTCACTTCTGTCTCCAACATAGCCTCTCCAAACTCCTCAGCCATCACTGCCTCCATTCTCTTTGTAAACATCACCTGTGCCTCTGTGTAAAATATAAAAAGCTAGAGTTGCAAAGTCATGATTTTCCCAAATATTTGCTCATAAATATAACTAGTAAAAAAGGCTTGAAATTAAAGTTTCAAACAATCTTTAGAATGTATTTAAGTGAACAAACACTGATTATTGTTGAAATAATTCCATAAACTAGTAGAAAAAAAATATTCTGTCCACATTTAATCACCCTCATATTGCTCTGTATTATGTTCTTTAAAGGTGTAAAAGGAGATATTTAGCAGAGAATCAATGCTGGTCTTTTCCATTCTGTTTTAGTGAATTGTTACTACTGCTGTAGAGCTCAAAAAATGATAACAAGGCCCTTAAAAACTGTAATAACAGCAGTCCATAGTACGACTGCACTATAATCCAAGTCTTCTGAAGCCTTACGGTCGCTTTGAATGAGGAACACAATGAAGTTGAACCCTCTACTGCATGGTGTTGCCCTCACGCAAAGAAAAGCTTTCACATCTAAGATTTAAGACATCCTTTTATGATGCACAACCTTGGTACAGCATGGTGTGATCACATGTTAAAATAAATGTTATTGTTTGACATTTAAATTGATGAAACTTAAGAACAAAAAATATATTTTTGTGCATGAATGTTTCAAATGGCATGTTTGGTAAGTTTTGGCAAAATTCTATTTGATTACATTCAGAAATTGCCTCAGCATTGTGCATGAAGAGATAATTTTCAAGGAGGTCATGCCTGATATAGAATAGACAATTCTATGTAAGATGCTGACCTTTGTAGTTGTTTTCCAATATTATATATATATACACACACACTATATGGACAAAAGTATTGGGACACCTACACATTACACCTACAGGAGATTTTATGACATCCCATTCTAAATCCATAGGCATTTATATTGAGTTGGTCCCCCCTTTGCAGCTATAACAGCTTCCACTCTTCTGGGAAGGCTTTCTACAAGATTTTGGAGTGTGTCTGTTGGAATTTTTGCCCATTCTTCCAGAAGAGCATTTGTGAGGTCAGACACTGATGTTGGATGAGAGGGCCTGGCTCACAATCTCCGTTCTAGTTCATCCCAAAGGTGTTTGATAGGGTTGAGGTCAGGACTCTGTGCGGACCAGTCAAGTTATTCCACACCAAACTCATACAACCATGCCCAAACTGTTTCCACAAAGTTGGAAGAATAGAATTTTCCGAAATATTAATGCCTCAGCTTACCAAGACATTTTGGAAAATTCTATGCTTCCAACTTTGTGGAAACAGTTTGGGGAAGCCCTTTTCTGTTCCAGCATGACTGTGCCCCAGTGCACAAAACAAGGTCCATAAAGGCATGGTTGGATGAGTTTGGTGTGGAAGAACTTGACTGGTCCGCACAGAGCCCTGACCTAAACCCTATCGAACACCTTTGGGATGAACTAGAACGGAGATTGCGAGCCAGGCCCTCTCATCCAACATCAGTGTCTGACCTCACAAATGCTCTTCTGGAAGAATGGGAGAATCGATATAAATGCCTATGGATTTAGAATGGGATGTCATAAAAGCTCCTGTAGGTGTAATGTGTAGGTGTCCCAATACTTTTGTTCATAAAGTGTATATTAGGGGTGTAAAAAAATATTGTATTGTATTGTATGATACATTGAGAGCTGTGAAGCAGTCTCCTCTGTGCAGAGGCGGTGCTGAGTGCTAACAGGAAAACAGAGCAACATATCTACAGTATATACTGTAGGCAAGAAGATCGATGGTAAACAGCAAGTAGTTTGTAGCGGTACAGCTTGTCGAATTTGCCAAACGATGGTGTCATATCCCGGCACTACAGTATATCAAACATGTTGTTTTATTTACGCCGATATGGATTTGTGATGCAGAAACAGCAGCAGCAAGTTTAACAGCCGCCTCTCCCAGCTGACATGGAGCATGACATCCACAACAAGATGCTCAGAACTATCAAAAAACTACCTTATTCAAAAAAACGACAACGCAAGAAACCTGTGATTACACGAGACTTATTACTCTTTGCTTTTGATGTCAAAATTTAAACAGCTTTAACTTACGCGCAGTTGGATAAGCCGGTAATAACGCCGGTAAAGTTTACATACAATGTGAAACTGGGAAAAGAGGCCAAAAATAATTACGTGTGCCGATCGGTTTTTACTCAAAGCTCTAATTAATATTGGATTATGTACATATATCGTAAAACCAGAGGTCAGGTTCCTCTCAAAGTTTAGTTTTTTCACCACTAAACACTGAAAGCAGTTTTTTCTTGCTACAGACACTTCAGCTCGCTCTCTGGGGCTTTAAGACATTAAGGCATGATTTTTTATAAAGCTGCTTTAAAACGATGTGTATGTGAAAAGTGCTATACAAATATAAATGACGAGTGTAGACAAACACACACAAATAAAAATAATTGTGAGTTCATATGAGTTTTTCTCCTAACAATCAAACTGTATAAATTCAGTGCTGTTGTTTAAGTTTCTTTATTATAGAGTTCTGCTTTTTGTTGCCAATGTCAGACACTGTTGTCACATACGATTTAAAAGACATTTATGTTGAAATCTTGAATAAGTTTGAGCGAATTTGTGGGTGTGCATGGCATATCATATCGTGAAATTTGTGTATCGTTTACATGCCTTTTAATATACTATATTATATATTGTATTTATATATCCATATTATATATTAAATATTATATATATATATATATATATATATATATATATGTGTATATATAAATTTTGAGAGCTACTGCAGAGGAGAATTTTTTCAGTGAATAACAAATTAACTCGGCCTGTTATTTGTTTTTAACTTAACTCTGTACATACAAAGCTATCATAGATATAGATATCATGCTGTCTGATGAAAAGCACATATCTCCAAAAAAAATACTTTTTCAAGAGCATGTCAAAACCCTTTTTCTCATAAACAATCTTACAAAATGAGTGGAAAATAGCATAAGTCAAATTTAGCACCATAAATAGAATTCGATCATTGCACATCTGTTAATTAACTGTTCGATATTTTAATTGGACGAATCTCATTATTGTTAGCGAACATGGACATACACGGTTTTCTTATCATGGGTTCACGATGATGGAAATCTGGCAACCGTATATGGCTGGTATAGTCTAATCTTTAAAGGCACCTGACGTTGTGCGTGCATGAATGGTTTGGTTTTCTGGGAAATCACGGAGCCAATCTCTTCACTACACTTCAGCCGGATAAGCTGAGGTACATTAGTCGACACGCTTCAAAACATAAGGGTGGGACATATGCAGTTTTGATGGACACTTCTCAAGACCAGTGGTGATACTTGTTAAACAGACTGACTAAACATCTTTTCATTGGTCATTTTGATGCACAGTTCAAACAGCAGGAAGAGGTCATTCGGCGCATTCCGTCGATTGTCAAAAGTCAAAGCTGGCAAAAGTGGAGATACGTGTTTTTCATCGGACAGCGTGGCTTAAGGATACTTGGAATATAGTGCACAAAGCATATGGGCTATTTTTATGTAGTTTATAGTCCTTTTGGACCTTGGCAACGTTTATTTTCATTGCATGAAAAAGAGCATCTGGAACATTCTGCAAAATATCTCCTTTTGTGTTCCACAGAAGTATAATCATGGTGAGTAGATAATGTTATTTTTCCGTGGCTTAATTGTCTTTCAAAAAGTGTTATTAAGCATCTATTTACCCTGGACCTTGAGACTGGCTTTAGAAATGATGCCCTCAGCCTCTGCAGTGATACGGGAGGAATCCAGTAGCTGGACCTTACGGATATTCAGAGTGTGACAGAGGCTGTTCTGCTCCATATGGAAGCGATCACTGGGTTTGATGGGTTCTCCATCCATGAGCCAGACTAACTGAACGTCATCAGGGGAGACCACACACTTAAAGGTTGCGTCCTCACCTTCCATGACTGTGGTGTTGTGAAGCTCTGTAAGGAATTCCACCACACGGGGCACTACAACAGGAAAGCAGATGAAGGGAATTGACTCACAGTGTGTGTGTGTGTTTGAAATCCTCTAGCAAGTCACTTGCGTAAAGTGTTTCACACTTACATTGCACCTTTACTCGGGCGCTGGTGCAGTCATCTTTGGACTCACAAGCGTACTCTCCGGCATCTTCTTCGGTGATACGATGGATGGTGAGACTCCTCTCTGGCCCGTCGGCGCGGATAGTGAACCGACGGCTGGGAATGATCTCCACTCCATCCTTTAACCACTGGACATCTGCTTTGGCCTTGCACAGCTCACAGCGTAGTGTGATCATACCATCTTTGTGAGCCACAGTGTCAACCAGTGTCTTCACAAATTTAATACGCATCTCTGTAATGAATATCGGTCCCATAGCAAAGCAAGAAATGTGAGGTTCTTTCATTATGTGCAGTATGTCTTTCGGTAGTGTCTTAACATTTTGTAGATGATGTGTTGATTTTGTGTGACATTCGTTCTTTTAGCTCATTTCACAAGCACAAATGAGCATGTGTCAGATTTTGTTTGTGGACTGTTAGATGCATGGATATAGCACCTTTCTCTTATTCCCCCATCTACTTAACACTGTTAATTGTCTTCTGTAGACAAGCGAATTCTGACTATCCAGCTATAGTGTGGGGAAACTTAGGTCTATATATAAGATGCTTTTTAGTGTGGAAAAGGGCATTTTTATTTATTTTACATTTATTTATTTCAGCTAAAATCTATAGCAAATAAAGCTTATATAAAAAATCAGTTTTTCTTGCGTGCCCACAATATATATATATATATATATATATATATATATATATATATATATTTTTTTTTTTTTTTTTTTTTATATATCAGCTGACTAAGTTTGATTTATTATCATAACAAATAATAAAATTATATACTAGTTTATTTTTATTTCTTGCTATGGCTGTCAATACAATAAAATGAAACCGCAATAATGTCAAATAATTTCAACATTTACATTTTTTGTGGATCCCCTAGCACCCCCTTGCAGCCCCCTGGGTGTCCTTGGACCCCAGTTTGAAAACCCCTGGAATAGGCTAAAAACTGGGGGTTCTGGTGGCCATGATGAGTTGCATTAGAATGGTGAACATCTGTTCATGTTTTAGTCTAGTTACCAACCTTTGACCAGGAGACTGAAGTGCATCTCATCCGTATTTGCATCACATGTGTACTCTCCAACATCTGACCTCTTTAATGGGTCAATGGTGAAAGTGCGAGTCAGGCCTTGGCTGGTTATATGAAAACGATCTCCAATGACTGGAGTCCAGTCTTTAAGCCAGCGCACTTGGGCATTGTGTCTGGAAACCAAGGCAGTCATAGTCACACTCTCTGCTTCATAGCCTGTGACCAAATTCACCTCCTCTTTGTTGAGGAAATTGACAGGAGGCTCTGGAGATGAATACAACATCAGGTCTTAATATTTTTTATACATACAATATTTTTCCACATACACAACAATTTGTTTAAAGATCAGATTAAATACTTTAAACTTTAGGTAAATACCTTGAACTTTAACAATGGTTATCATCTTGTCATCAACAGCATCACACATGTATTTCCCAGAGTCAGAGAGGAGGATGTTGGACAAGATCAGTTTGCGGAGTGTCCCGAGGCATTCAATATGTATGCGCTCATCAGGAACCAATGGCTTGTCATTGAAGAGCCACTGAACTGGTGCATTGGCTCGTGAAACCTCACAAGCTAAGATTAGGTCTTCTCCTGTCACCATCTCCTGGTAATCAGGACCACCAGAGTTGCTAGTGATCTTCACTAGAGGTTCTGGAGAACAGCAAATTAAAATTAAAATTAAAACAGCAAAAAAAGTTTGTAGATTTTTTTGTAGAGTATCAAGCTTTTTGTTGGCTTAAGGCATGCAAGTCACACCAATCGAGAAGAAACTTTGAAACACTGGGATATGGCCATTTTGGCTCACGTCAACAGAAATCAAAATTGAAGGAGACTTCTCACCTTGTACTATGACATGAAAAGAAATCATGTCATCTTTTGTATATAGGATATATTCTCCAGAGTCTTGAAGCTCTGCACAGAGAATGACCAGGGATCTGAAGGCCCCTTCCTCCTCAAAACAGAAGCGTTCATTCTCCTCAATGGGCCTGCCATTTTTATACCAGTTGACCTCACTATTGGCCCTGGACAGCTCACACTCCAATACAATGTCATCATACAACACAGCCTTGTGCTCAGTCTTGATCTCATCTTTATTCAGGAGTTTTACTGGTGCCTCTGGGTGAGATTGAAAAATAATAATAATACAATTAACTCTGATAAAGACTGATAAAGACTAAGGTGGTTATAGTGATTAAGATTATACCAGTAATTTTGACTTTGAAATCCATTGTCTCATCTATAGCGTTGCAGGTATATATCCCAGAATCCTTCAGAGTTGGACAATGGATGGTCAGTTTGCGTATCAGGCCATTCTCAGTAAGTGTGATGTTGCTGCTCTCCTCCACCTTTACTCCATCCTTCATCCAGCACACCTCTGCATTATCACGGGAAACTTCAAGCTCAAGGACCACAGGGTCACCAGAAAAACTCTCTGTAATGCTGCCTGTTTCTTTGGAGCAAGAGAGCTTTACAGGGGGCTCTGTGGTAAAAGAAAGAAAGAAAGAAAGAAAGAAATGCATTTGGAAAGAAAGAAAAACAAGACTCATCAACTTTGAAAACGTCAATACTATCTTTTGATTTTTGGGAACTGCTGTGTGAGACCAAGTCTTAAAGGAATATTCTGGGTTCAATACAAGTTGATCTTAATCGGCAGCATTTGTGGCATAATGTTGATTACCACAAAAATTAATTTTGATTCGACTTTTCTTTAAAAAAGCACAAATGTGTGTTCCAGTGAGACACTTACAATGGAAGTCAATGGGGTCAATCTGTAAACATTAAAATACTCACTGTTTCAAAAGTATAGACACAAGACATAAACAATATGTGTGTTAACATGATTTTACTGTGATTAAATCACTTACTAACCACATCTGTGGAAAGATAGACAATTTTACAACTTCATTACCATGATGATATAATGTCAACAAACCCTAAAACGACTGTAAAAATTATTTAAACAACTTTACAGCTGAAATAATACATGAGTTTAACAGGAGAATTAATGTAAGTGCTTTTATAAAATTATAATCTTCACATTTCTGTCTTTAAACCCTCCAAAAATTGATCCCATTGACTTCCATTGTAAGTGTCTCACTGGAACACACATTTGTGTTGTTTTTTAAAGAAAAGGAGGAACGAGTCAAAATTTATTTTTGTGGTAATCCACTTTATGCCACATATGCTGCCGATTGAGCTTAACTTGTATTGAACATGGAATATTCCTTTGATATTTCAATGCTACATTGGTTTAAAATACTCTATTAATGGTAATGTTTTATTACATAATTGTTGGTACATACCACACTATACAAAATTACCTTGTATTGTCACCATAAAGATGACAGAGTCATCTGCAGTCTCACATGCATATTCCGCAGAATCATCTATAGTAGCACAGGGAATCACTAGTCTGCGGTAACTTCCATCATTCTCCAGGATCAGGTTATCATTCTCCTCAACCTCCATGCCATCACGATACCAACAAACTTCTGCTTCTGCTTTGGAGATCTCACAGCTCAGGATCAGCCTCTCAGAGCTCAGAATACACATCTCTACTTCTGACTCACTGGGGTGAACAATGCAGACCGGAGCCTCTGGATTTGAAAGAGATTACAATACATCAGAAATGATCAGAAATTAAACTCCTGTCTCTGAAACTTCAAACATTTGTACTGTAACATTTTTCATAGAGGACAGCTGAAGTGTGTTCAGTTGAAATTTTGTTTACAATCAATTCTCATTAAACGATGAACAGACTTTAATAAAAAGTTAAAGGGATAGTTCACCCAAAAATGAAAATTCTCTTCATTTAATCACCCTCATGCCATCCCAGATGTGTATGACTTTCTTTCTTCTGCAGAACACAAATTAAGATATTTAGAAGAATATTTTAATCAATTTTTCAAGCTCAATTACACTTCCTAATGCCATGTAATGTTTTGTGCATGCATCAAGCACTAGGAAGTGTAATCAAGCTTGATATCATGATCGTGCCTATAGACTGCAATGGCAAAACAGACAGTGAAAAAATAGTTCTATTTTGGTGTGTTCTTACCCAAAACCGATTGGATCGCTTCTGAAGACATGGATTAAACAACTGGAGTCGTATGGATGACTTTTATGCTGCCTTTATGTGCGTTTTGGAACTTCAAAGGTCTGATCACCATTCACTTGCATTGTATGGACCTACAGAGCTTAAATAGTTTTCTAAAAATCTTCATTTGTATTCTGCAGAAAGCCTGGTTTATACTTTGGAAGAAGCAGAACTTTTTTCTCTTGGGCGAACAAACGCATCCTTGGCGAACGAAGCTGGCATTTATACTACACGCGACGTCGTTTTAAAATGAGTTAGTTTAGGGTGATATCACGGTGTTTAACACACAGTGGTAATGCCAATAATGCAGGTTTTTCTCTCCTTGGACCACTGCTTTTAGTACTGTGTCTCTTCTTTGCTTTATTAAACATGTCACGGCCCCTCCCACTTTTAAAAACTCCAATCTCTCTCTACTCATTTGTCATGGCCGTGCTGTCTTTGTAGAATTTGTGTAGCAAATTATGTTAAAAAAGTATATTTCCCCACAATCTCAGAGAATTTATGACATTAACCAAGGTAACAACTCCTCAGCTGGCACATGTGATTGTAAATAAAAAACGTCATGTCCAAACCAAACCTACGATTAGTTTTAACCAATCATCAATGCTCTTCGACCAGCCAAATTCTCTTGGGTCAAGAATTTCAGAGATGTGCATGAACAGGAGAAATCTCACCAAATGAACACCTTTTCTGGGATGGCATGAGGGTGAGTAAATGATGAGAGAATTTTCATTTTTGGATGAACTTTCCCTTTAAGTATGTTTTTCGAACTATGAAAATGATCTTGGGGTTTCTCAGACCCCCAAATAGAACAAGAGGGTTAATTATCCTAGTAATTCATATTATTCAATAAATAATCATTCTTATAACTTAACTTTTATTGTAAATAATAATATATATATTAAATAAAGGATCATTCTAAATCTTATCTACATATGCAGAGTAGAGCAAGGTTGAGCATAAAACAGAGAGGAAGTTTTCAAAAAATTTTATCCTATTCCAGGTTTATTTCATGAATCACTTGCTTTGATACAAACCTGTGATAATGAGCTGAAAGAAAACTGAGTCACCCCCTGTTTCACACACGTACTCTCCAGAATCCCATCTGGAAGCACAGAGAATGGTCACCCTCCTGTACGGGCCTTCAGCACTGAGCCGGATATTCTCATTCTCCTGGAGCTTCAGGCCATCTTTAAACCAGTGAGTCTCTCCATTAGAACGAGACAGCTCACAGTTCAAGACAATCTCCTCAGAGACATAACGCTCAATATGGACGTCATCTTTTGGGTCCACAATTGTAACTGGTGGTTCTGAAAAGTAGTTTGTTTACAACATCAGGTTAGTTTATATTTTGTCAGTATATTCAACATTCCTTCTGCAGTAATTTTAAGGTTTGAGATAGGGCTGGGAATTTAACGAGTTAATTTCTGCAATTAATATTTTTAATGCTTTAAAAAAAAGAACACAATTAATGCAGTTTTATTTTGGGGTTTTTTTGTGTGTTTTTTTTACTTCTTGAAAGATAGAAGAGTTTTCGAGTTTTCCTGGCAGAAACTGACAGAAACAGAAACTTCTCCAGTTCTGGAGAAACCACGCCCTGTTTTGGTGATTCTGCCCCCATTTGGAGATCTCTGGCCTGCTGCTATACCTACTTGCGCTACTCGGACTTACAGGCTCCAATAGACCTTATTCACGCTAGCGGCATCTTTGATTTTTAATGGGAATGACAATGAGGCTGTGAGGGAAAGACTTACAGTTTTACAGACTTACAGATCTAAGATGGCACCATGGATGGCCGCCTCGGTTTGTTGGTGTTCTTTATTTTGTCTGGTTTTGCTTGTAAATACAGTGTTTTGTCAGAATACCGGGGGCTCTTTCACTAGAGAAGAGCTCATGAACATCAGGGTCACAACTCCTGCAGATTTATTTCCTACTTTCATTGCCACATCTGTGGAATTACTGGACATTCTGGTCAAAGGTGCCCTCACCTTTGCACATTAAGCAAAACGCCAGAGGAGAGGGAAACTTGCCGGCGTGTTTGTGCGTCTCCGCCGACGCGGATCTCATACATCGTTGCCAGGAATATTCCTCTCTAATGTACGTTCACTGAGCAACAAACTGGATGAACTTCAGCTCTTGATTTGGACTCAAGATGGCGCCGAGTATGGCTGCTGCGTTGCGAGCTCCGACACAACTTAGCAATGGTTTGTTTGTTTTGTTTACAATTCTTATGTTTTTTGTCTTGGATGTTGCCTGCCTTATTGTCTACGACAGACAAACACTTTTGGACATTGGCTCAGCGATCTCACACCGTAAACCGGACTTCACATTCCTCAATGCCGACCCGCTGTTTACAAACACGCAAGCGGAGCCCTTTGTCTGGGCAGCACGGCCGCGGAAATGCAGGAGGAAAAGGGGAAACAGAGCCGGCGTTCTCATCAGAGTAAGACGCCGCGCAAATCGACCCCCGCTACCCACTATTCTACTGGCAAATGTTCAGTCTCTGGATAACAAGCTCTGCGAGCTGAAAGCGCGGATCTCTTTCCAACGAGAGACGAGGGACTGCTGCGTTATCTGCCTTACGGAAACTTGGATGTCTGCGGAGATTCCAGACTCAGCCATTGAACCCGCGGGGTTCTCCATGCTCCGAGCGGACAGAGCGAAAGACCTCTCAGGTAAAACTAGAGGAGGTGGTGTATGTTTTATGATCAACAAATCCTGGTGTGATCAGAGGAACATACATTCTATCAAGTCTTTCTGTTCTCCTGATCTGGAATTTCTTATGCTTCTGTGTCGACCATTCTGGCTACCGAGGGAATTCACAGCGGTCATTATCACTGCTGTGTACATCCCCCCACAAGCCGACACAGACCGGGCACTCAAGGAACTGTATGGGAGTATAAGTGAGCAGGAAACCGCACACCCTGAGGCCGCGTTCATTGTGACCGGGGACTTTAATAAAGCCAGTTTAAAATCAGTCGCACCAAAATATCATCAGCACATTAGTTTCAACACACGAGGGGACCGGGTTTTGGACCATTGCTACTCTCCGTTCCGGGATGGCTACAAATCCCTCCCCCGCCCACCATTTGGCAAATCGGACCACTCTTCCATTCTGCTTCTGCCCGCTTACAGGCAGAAACTGAAACAGGAAGCACCCACCCTCAGAACGATCCAGTGCTGGTCGGACCAATCAGACTCTACGCTACAAGACTGTTTTGATCGCACGGACTGGGAGATGTTCCGGTCCGCCTCTGATGACGACATCGAGCTTTACGCTGATAGCGTAATGTGCTTCATCAGAACGTGTGTAGAGGAAGTGATTCCGACCAGAACTGTGCGAATCTATCCGAATCAGAAGCCGTGGATCAACAGCGATGTTCGCGCAGCACTTAATGTGCGGACCTCCGCTTTTAATTCCGGGAACGCGGAGGAGCATAAACAAGCCAGTTATGCCCTCCGAAAAACTATCAAAACAGCAAAACGCCAGTACAGGAGTAAGATTGAAGGACAGTTTAACACCACCAACTCTAGAAGCATGTGGCAGGGAATTAACATCATCACGGACTTTAAAGGGAATAAAAACTCCGCCATGAACACCGCTGCCTCTCTACCGGATGAGCTAAATACTTTTTATGCTCGTTTCGAGGGAAATAACACCGCCCTCGCGGAGAGAGCTCTCACGGCCGAAGCTACAGAGGTTAGTTCACTCTCCGTCTCTGTAGCGGATGTAACCCGATCCTTCCGACGGGTGAATATCCGCAAAGCCGCGGGTCCAGACGGCATTCCGGGCCGCGTCATCAGAGCGTGCGCGAACCAGCTGGCTGGTGTTTTTACGGACATTTTCAACCTTTCCCTCTCTTTGTCTGTAGTCCCCACATGCTTTAAAACATCCACCATTGTGCCTGTTCCAAAACAATCGAAAATAACTTGTTTAAATGACTGGCGTCCTGTTGCTCTGACCCCCATCATCAGCAAATGTTTTGAGAGACTAATCAGAGATTACATCTGCTCTGTATTACCACTCAATCTTGACCCGCTGCAGTTTGCTTACCGTAACAACCGCTCCACTGATGATGCCATTGCATCTACAATACACACTGCTCTCTCCCACCTGGAAAAAAAGAACACTTATGTGAGAATGCTGTTTGTAGACTACAGCTCAGCATTCAACACCATAGTGCCCTCCAAGCTAGATGAGAAACTCCGGGCTCTGGGCTTAAACAGCTCGCTGTGCAGCTGGATCCTGGACTTCCTGTCAAGCAGACGCCACGTGGTTAGAATAGGCAGCAACATCTCCTCATCACTGACCCTCAACACTGGAGCCCCGCAGGGCTGTGTTCTCAGCCCACTACTGTATTCCCTGTACACACATGACTGTGTGGCAACACATAACTCCAATGCCATCATTAAGTTTGCTGATGACACGACGGTGGTAGGTCTGATCACTGACAATGATGAAACAGCCTACAGAGAGGAGGTGCACACTCTGACACACTGGTGTCAGGAGCACAACCTCTCCCTCAACGTCAGTAAGACAAAGGAGCTTGTGGTGGACTTCAGGAGAAAAGACAGAGAACACAGTCCAATCACCATCAATGGAGCACCAGTGGAGAGAGTCAGCAGCTTCAAGTTCCTGGGTGTCCACATCACTGAGGAACTCACATGGTCCGTCCACACTGAAGTCATTGTGAAGAAGGCTCATCAGCGCCTTTTCTTCCTGAGACGGCTGAGGAAGTTTGGAATGAACCGCCACATCCTCACACGGTTCTACACCTGCACTGTGGAGAGCATCCTGACTGGCTGTATCTCCGCCTGGTACGGCAATAGCACTGCCCACAACCGCAAAGCACTGCAAAGGGTGGTGCGAACTGCCAAACACATCATCGGAGGTGAGCTTCCCTCCCTCCAGGAAATATATACAAGGCGGTGTGTGAAAAAAGCTCGGAGGATCATCAGAGACTCCAGCCACCCGAGCCATGGGCTGTTCTCACTGCTACCATCAGGTAGGCGGTATCGCAGCATCAGGACCCGCACCAGCCGACTCCATGATAGCTTCTTCCCCCAAGCAATCAGACTTCTGAACTCTTGATCTCCCACGATCAAAATACATCATCCCTGCACTTTATTACTCTTTTATCTCACACCGGACTGTCATAAATTATATTACTGTCATTATATTATGTCTCTCTTAACAACTGTCTATCAACCGGCAGCCTGAATGTCAATACAGTACAATACTGTACATTCTATATATATACTTTTTTCATATATATTTAAATTTTTATTGAATAATGTGTATCTATATAGTATCTATATAGTAAAAAACAAAAAAAAACAAAAAAAAAACAATAACAGCATATTGTATACTGTGCAATGTATGTTATTATTGTATATTGTTGAGTGTAATTGTGTATAACAGATGTTTAAATTGTGTTGTGTTAATTTGATGTTTTAAGTTGTGTAATTATGTATAACAGATGTTTAAATTGTGTTGTGTTAATTTGATGTTTTAAGTCGAGTTTAATTATGTATAACAGATGTTTAAATTGCGTTGTGTTAATTTGATGTTTATTGTAGATTGGCGTATGTCTCATCACTGTCACGACTGCTATGTTGATCGGAACTGCACCCAAGAATTTCACACACCATTGCACTTGTGTATATGGCTGTGTGACAATAAAGTGATTTGATTTGATTTCTTGGTGGGGAAAAACAGAGACTTTTCTTCATCTTCCGTTTGTGCTTCACGGAAACTTGGCTGTGTGGACTGATACCGGACTCTGCGCTGCAGCTGACAGGCTTTCAACTCTTTGGAGCGGATCGCCACACGGAACTCTCAGGCAAGACAAAAGATGGAGGAATCTATTTTTACACTAACCGTGGTTAGTGCAATGATGTGACAGTGATCCAACAGCACTGTTCTCCTGATCTGGAATATTTTATCATATACTATAAACCCTTCTACTCCCCCCCTGAGTTTGTCTCATTCATACTGGTCAGTGTTTACATTCCACCGCAGGCAAACGTGCAGGATGTGCAGCGCGTGCTCACTGACCAGATACTGTGTGTGGAGCGGACAAACCCGGACTCCTTAGTTATTGTCTTCTGTGATTTTAACAATGGTAATCTCACTCATGAACTCCCCAAATACAGACAGTTTATTAAATGCCCGACCAGAGAGGAGAACATTCTGGATCACTGTTACACTACAGTAAGCAGTGCCTATCACGCCGTCCCCCGCGCTGCACTGGGTCACTCTGACCACATCATGGTCCACCTGATTCCTGCACACAGGCAGAAATTTAAACTTTCTAAACCTGTTGTGAGGACATCAAAGCAGTGGAGGATCTGCAGGAATGCTTGGACTGTACTGATTAGGATGTATTCAGGACTGATACCAACAGTCTGGATGAATACACAGAGGCTGTGACATCATACATCAGCTTCTGTGAGGATTGCTGTATTCCATCACACACCAGGGTGAGTTACAACAATGACAAACCCTGGTTCACAGCCAAACTCAGACAGCTAAGGTTAGAGAAAGAAGAAGTGTTTAGGTGTGGGGACAGAGATAGGTTCAGAAAGTCAAAGTACAGGTTTAGTAAGGTGGTGAGAGATGCCAAACAGCTGTACTCTGAGAAACTACAACAGCAGTTCTCAGACAACGACTCTCCTTCTGTCTAGAAAGGGCCCAGACAGATCACAAACTGCAAGCCTAAAGCCCCCCACTCCACTAACAACTTGCGCCTGGCCAACAGCCTGAATGAGTTTTACTGTCGCTTTGAAAGACAATGGGACATTCCTGACACCATCCCCCATGACACCATCGATCAGCTCCAGCCCACCCAGCTCCAGCCCTGTTCCACCTCCCCCATCACAGCAGGGGCCTGGTCCTCTCCACAGCTCCTTATCTCAGAGGCCCCCTCCTCCCCCACCCAATGACAGCTCTCTTAATCATGGAGAGAGACGTAAACAGACTATTCAAGAGACAGAACCCCCAAAAAGCAGCCAGGCCAGACTCTGTCTCTCCATCCTCCTTGATCAGCATTGTGCTGATCAGCTGTCTCCGGTGTTCACAGACATCTTTAACACCTCACTGGAGACATGCCATGTGCCAGCCTGTTATAAGACCTCCACCATCATCCCCATCCCCCAAAAAACAAGGACCACAGGACTTAATGACTTCAGACCTGTCGCTCTGACCTCTCTGGTAATGAAGTAATTTGAGCGCCTTGTGCTGTCCCACCTCAAAGCCATCACTGATCCTCTCCTGGACCCCCTGCAGTTCGCCTACAGAGCTAACAGGTCAGTAGACGATGCAGTTAACATGGCCCTCCACTTCATCCTCCAGCACCTGGACTCCTCAGGAACTTATGCCAGGATCTTGTTTGTGGATTTTAGCTCTGCCTTCAACACCATTATCCCAGCTCTGCTGCAGGACAAGCTCTCCCAGCTGAGTGTGCCTGACTCCACATGCAGGTGGATCACAGACTTCCTGACTGATAGGAGGCAGCACGTGAGGCTAGGAAAACATGTCTCTGACTCCTGGACCATCAGCACTGGTTCCCCTCAAGGCTGTATTCTTTCCCTTCTACTTTTCTCCCTGTACACTAACAGCCTCATCTCCATTCACCAGTCTGTCAAGCACCTGAAGTTTGCAGATGACCCTCATTGGGCTCATCTCTGGTGGAGATGAGTCCGCCTACAGGCGGGTGATTGATCATCTGGTGACCTGGTGCAATCAGAACAACTTGGAGCTCAATGCTGTGAAGACAGTGGAGATGGTCATAGATTTCAGGAAGAACCCAGGACCACCCACCCAACATCATCCTGTGTGACTCTCCAGTTGACACTGTGGAGTCCTTCCGCTTCCTGGGAACCATCATCTCCCAGGACCTCAAGTGGGACCTGAACATCAGCTCTCTAATTAAAAAAGTACAGCAGAGGATGTACTTCCTGTGGCAGCTGAAGAAGTTCAACCTTCCGAAGACAGTTATGGTGCACTTCTACACCTCCATCATTGAGTCCATCCTCATCTCCTCTTTATTATTTATCTTACTATGTTTATTGTTTATTGTTATTGTATGCATCAAACACCAAGGCAAATTCCTTGTATGTGAAAAATTACTTGGCAATTCAGTTGATTCTGATTCTTCAATGGGCTGCACTGCAGTTTAAAATGTTTTTGGATTGTTCTGCAAACAAAACATTGAAAAATATTTTTTCAAGAACATTCAGTAGACAAAAAACTCCAGACAACGTGAGTTGTGGAAGATCAGATGTGATCAAGGAGTTTTTTACAGCTTTATACCATTTGTACCATTGGTAGGTCACAAGCCAGAGAAATCCCCGACCTGAGTTCGGCGATGGGGGCATGTGGTGAGCAGGGTGGAGCCGGGTGGCGTCTGGGCAGAGCGAGGCCGGGAAGATAAGTGGCGAACGACTTTCACCTGTGTGCCACACAGGTCTCGCGTTCCAGTGAGGGCCGGCGGAAGTACTTAAGGAGAAGAGATAGCAGCAGATGGGAGAGAGAGATGCGTGAAGCTGTTTGTGTGTATCTGCGTGTCAGTGTGGTGTTGCTGAAAAGCAAACCTTTTGTGTACAGCTGAAAAGCGGCCTTATTGTGTCCGACTGAAAAGTGCAACAATAAATGTCTATGTGTTCTGTCAAGCCGGCCCCAGCTTCCTCCTTTCCATAATTGTTACAATCTGATAATAGCAATAACAGAAAATTAAAACGTTCTTTGTGTTCACTTGTTGTCTATTTGTATGACTTTTGTGGAAATGTGGAAAACAAATTCGGGTTTGCGGAAATGGGAGCGGTTGGGAAGAAAATCACTGCGGGCAGAGAGCGGGTTAACATGGAGTAAAATTCAGCGGGATAGAAACTTGCAGGAACGGGCGGGAGCAGGATGGAAAAAACAGTCCCGTGCAGACATCTGCATGAGGTCTATGAGGGTGTGGGTGGGGTTAGGGCATCTGCTGCCTGCCAGGAACAAACACAGGCACATTTATTCAATGTGCAAAACTTAACTAATGTTATTCCCCACTTTCTGTGGCAAAAAGAAATTTTCAGGAGGTACATGCTCAACTCAACTGCACATCCTAGCACAGAAACTGATTTTGTGGAGCAGTGCACAGTTTTTCATAACACTCGAGTAATAAACACAGGAGTGGATTTACTTTGCTGTCTATACAGTGTCTTTTATTAATGTGTTTTGACCATATTTCAACACCACTTTTTCGACATTACCTTTAATGTTGACAGAAAATGATGTGGTGTGGTCGCCTGCTTGGCAAGTATACATCCCTGCATCGACCAGCTCTGCTGAACGGATTATAAGTCTTCTCATGGTGCCTTCAGACTGGATGGTGATGTTGTCTGATTGAAGAACCTCAGTTCCATCTTTAAACCAGCAGGCATTGGCATCTGGTCTGGAGAGTTCACAGGTCAGCACCACAGGGTCCAGCTCCATTGTGCTTTTCTGTCTCTCTTCCTGTGGAACCTCTTTAAATGACACAGGGGGGACTGATGGAAAAAGAAAAACATTTCAAGGAAATAAACTTGACCATAAAATACTAAAGTCTCATCTGAGTATTCCTCTGTGGCACATAATATTCAGCATTACATAAAGAGAGTTGAATTTAAGAGATACAAGGGCATGCCTGTTAATACTGGCCTATTAATCATTCTGCTGGAAGGTTGACTTGCTTTTTGATTGCAAAGTGCCTGTTTATAAATGGCTGTGAGATGATGGGAGGCAACAAGACAAACATTAGGAGAAAAATAAGTCCTTAAACAGTAAGTTAATCAGTTAGGGTTGTTGTAACAAATAGATGCTTGTCATTTTGATTGGTGAAAGCTAACACTGAATATCTGAAAAGGTTCCAGATTTATAGAAGAGTGACAAGTAGTGATTTAGAAGGGGGGAAAGGAGGACTGAAAATAGGACACAGCAAGGTCAAAGTTTTCCATGTCACCTGAAATGTCCACATGAAACACAGCTACATCATCAGCTGACTGACAACTATATATCCCAGAGTTGTTAAAATCTGCAGACTGGATGATCAGTGTCCTGATGTTCCCATTTGTCTGAATATCTATGCCATCCTGGGGAGATAGAGGCTTGCCATTGCTAAACCAGCACACCTCAGCTTCAGGGTTTGACACCTTACAGTGGAGAACTATTGGATCTCCTGCCTCTACAGACCTTTTTCGCTCTGCTTCTGACAGACTCTCAAACACAGAGCAGGGTGCTGAGGGGTTTGAATGGTTCATGTGAAAGAAGTTTGACTAAGAAAGTGTTTTCAGGTGCAGTATGCATTTCATAATAAATAATAAATATTCTATAACTATGGTATATGTGTGTAACCATTTACATTTAAAGGGATAGTTCACCCAAAAATGAAAATTCTCTCATTATTTACTCACCCTCATGCCATCCCAGATGTGTTTGACTTTCTTTCTTCTGCAGAACACAAATGAAGATTTTTAGAAGAATATCTCAATGGTGGCCAGAACTTTGTAGCTCCAAAAAGCACATAAAGGCAGCTTAAAATAACCCATATGATTCCAGTGGTTAAATCCTTGTCTTCAGAAGCGATATGATAGGTTTTTTTTTTTTTACTCTAAATCACCACTTTCACTTTTACATCTGAAAGTCACATGTGGTGCCTGTTTGTCGCATCTGAAAGTGAAAGTGAAAGTGGAGATTGATAGTAAAAAAGGACTTAAATATTGATCTGTTTCTCACCCAAACCTATCATATCACTTCTGAAGACATGGTATTAACCACTGGAGTCATATGGGTTACATTTAAGCTGCCTTTATGTGCTTTTTGGACCTTCAAAGTTCTGGTCACCATTCACTTGCATTGTATGGACCTACAGAGCTGAGACATTCTTCTAAAAATCTTAATTTGAGTTCAGCAGAAGAAAGAAAGTCATACACATCTGGGATGGCATGAGGGTGAGTAAATGATGAGAGAATTTTCATTTTTGGGTGAACTATCCCTTTAAGCAGCCACTCATAGACATTTATGTTACATTTAATGTTATAATGTTAATGTTACAATGGTCCAACAGGCCATTTATGATGTTCTAAAACTATACTCTTGTACTAGCTATGTGACCACTGTCATGAGAGAAAATAAATATTGTGAATTGTCTGTATTATCTTTTTACCTTCCACATTCACATTAAATGCGAGAGTGTCATTATTCAATTGGCAGGTGTAAACTCCAGAATGAGAGTACTCCGCAGATTGAATGACAATCCTCCTCATATTGCCATCTGATTGGATATTCAGACCATCCTGTAAATGCAGCTCCTGTTCGTCTTTAAACCACCGAACAATGGCCGTGGGGTGGGATACCTCACAGTACAGCACAATAGGGTTTCCCACCTCAATGTTCTTCTTTGTGTCCATCTCTGACAGAGGTAAAAATTTCACCACGGGTGCTACAAAATTCAGCATAAAGAAGATTGTGTCAGGATCACAGTCACCGAATCTTAAAAGAAATACAATGAAACATTGGCTAGGCATACTAGTGCATCTATCTCATCATTACCCAAAGATTGAAGTGTTATGTACAAATCGCAGAATTCGATATGTGTGATGCAGTTTATGATGCCAATCAATAATTTTATGTTAATATTTAGTCATTCATGGCAACTTAAAATTAAAATTTAAAATTGCCACCCATGGAAATACTGACTTATAATCTGTAGAACTGCCGAATCTCGTACGCCAGTCGCAATGAAGGTGATCTCAGCTCCATCAAACACATCAAGCACCTGATGGATTTGTAAAATGTGTTCGTTCTTTGACTGAGTTATGGAGAAGCATTCGCTCTCCTGCAGCTGTGTGCTGTTCAGGAACCACGTGCCAATCATGGAAGTAGAGAGCTCAATGAAGAATACAGCATCTTCCCCTATAGCAACCACAGCATTCTTCAGAGGGGTTTTGATCTTTGGACCTGGGACTGCAGACAGAATAGAACGAAACATTAATGTAACCTTAAAGGGGTAGTTCACCCAAAAATTAAAATTCTCTCATCATTTACTCACCCTCATGCCATCCCAGATGTGTGTGACTTTCTTTCTTCTGTAGAACACAAATTAAGATTTCTAGAAGAATATCTCAGTTCTGTAGGTCCATACAATGCAAGTGAATGGTGACCTCAACTTAGAAGGTCCAAAAAGAACATAAAGGCAGCATAAAAATTATCCATACGACTCCAGTGTTTTAATCCAATTTAAGTGCATTATTACTATAAATCTCCACCTTTGACCAGCCCAACCAGTACGTGGCTGAATGTTAAAGTTGAAGTGTATTTACAGTAAAAAGGTTTTAAATATTGTTCTGTTTCTCACCCACACCTATCATATCACTTCAGAAGACATGGATTAAACCACTGGAGTCTTATGGATTACTTTTATGCTGCCTTTATGTGCTTTTTAAACCTCAAAGTTCTGGTCACCATTCACTTGCATTGTATAGACCTACAGAGCTGAGATATTCCTCTAAAAATCTTCATTTGTGTTCTGCTGAAGAAAGAAAGTCATACACATCTGGGATGGCATGAGGATGAGTAAATGATGAGAGAATTTTCATTTTTTGGGTGAACTGTCTCTTTAAAAGTCACACCTACACACACGTATCTACTGTGAACCAAGAAACAACAGAAACGTACTTTTAATATTAAGTCAGATCAGTGTTCACTCCCTCTTCTACCTGTCCAATTAGAAAAGATCTCAATGCCTTTCTGAGATCACCTCAAGCTTGTATTTAACATCTCCAAATTGCCATACTTTATACTTTTATTCAGAATTTGAGGTTTTGTCTTAGTACTTATATCCCATATAACATGCTGAAGTAATTATGTTTCTTATTAGCCACTTTCACAAGAACTATAAATGTAATGGCAATGTAAAAGTGATGCAAATAATAATGCACAGTGTGAAATTATTTATCTTACCTAGATGTACTATGTTGGGGAACTCCACATGCCCACTTCTGCCATATTTATTAACACAGCTGATGCGGAAACGGTAATCACCCTCACATGGCACACTGTCACCCAGGACTTCAGCAGAAGTGCCTGTCTCCATTGTCAGGCATCGCTGCCACTCCTGAGAGCCCACTTCTTGTCGTTCTAGCACATACACTGACTTACTGGAGTTTTGCAAGTTAGGTGATGGTGTCCAGGAAAGGATTGCACCATTTGGATAGTCAGTTTTCATCTGGACACTCACAGGGCAGATAGGTGGGCAGTGTCGAGCAGCTAAGCAAAACAAAATCAGATTCTAATGTATCAGATTCTAAAACATTAAACCCAGTAATGCAACTGTTTTTTGTTTTTTTAATTGTCTTAACCCTTCCTTGGTCCTATAGGTCCATTTGACCCTTATGAATTTTTAACACTGATTAACATCAACTTAACTTTAAGTTTTCTGCCTGAAACTTCATGTCATCCTCTACAGAGGATGAACCTAGCAATGTCATTTTTGTATTATTATTTATTTAATGTATTTATACGCAAAGTACAAAAAAATCCCTACGTTGTCCTTAAGGGTCATATTGACCCTTTTTTATGTTGAATTTCAAAAGCTTATAATACAGGCTCTGTTTGCTCTCTACTTTTGGTCTTAAATTGTTCATCTAGGTGCCAGCTAACACTAAAAAAATATATTTTTTCCGTCTGTTATCTTCAGTTCCAATATACAGTTCTGAAAGGCAGGGGACGTCCGAACGCAGCTTCAGATATCTTGTTAAAAAAAGCTTCAAAACCTTGTAGTAACTACTCTGTTTGCTCGATCTCCTTACTGGTTTAGATCATTCCACTAGATGGCAGAAAACACTAGAACATTTATTTATTTATCTATCACTTTATACCTTTATATCACAATATACAGATCTGAAAAGCAGGGGGCGCCCTAATGTGGTTTGTAACACATTTTATTATCAATATTCAGGAACATATTCAAACGGTGATTTTTTAAAATAATACTTTCTTTGCTGAATTGCATTTTTTTTTTCTGGACATTTGAGACATAATAGTAGATTATTTACCTAGACAAGCTGAGAGACAAGTAAAAATAGACTAATTTTGTAGAAAACAACCAAAGGTAAGAGCTGATATAGAGTTTGTGGCTATTTGGGGTTTACAGAAGCAGTGATCAGAGCAGACATGAGATTTTTTTTAATTTACGTTTTTATATTCAAAATTTCACTTTAAAACTCTTTTGATGATTATTTGAACAAAATAATGGTGGTTTATGAGGAAATTTTTTTTAGGTTATAAACTGGTAATTACAAGTGTATTATGCTATAATACACTTTATGAGGACATTTCTAGTGTCCCCATAATTCAAATCGCTTTAAAAACATACTAAATGATGTTTTATTGAAAATGTAAAAATGCAGAAAGTTTGTTGTGAGGGTTAGGTTTAGGGGTAGGGTTAGGGTTAGGGGATATAATCTATAGTTTGTACAGTATAAAAATCATTATGTCTATGGAGAGTCCTCATAATGATAGCTGCACCAACATGTGTGTGTGTGTGTGTGAGTATGTGCGTGTGTGTGTGTGTGTGTGTGTGTGTGTGTGTGTGTGTGTATGTGTGTGTGTGTGTGACATTTTGAGTATGAGTGTTCCTATAATAACATTTTGACCTTTTCTACAATTTTATGGTGAGGTTTCTCAAAAAAGACTGGATGTCTATGGGCGGAGTTGGGGCTCCACCTGCCTTTCAGAACTGTATATTGAAATAGAAGGTGACAGAGAAAAAATATTTTTTCTAGTGTTAGCTGGCACCTAGACAAATGATTTAAGACCAAAATTAGAGAGATAGAGCAAACAGAGCCTTCATTACAAACTTTTGAAATTGAACATAAAAAGGGTCCCTTATGGACAACATAGGGACTTGATCGTTAAGACCATGGAAGGGTCAAGCATATTATGCCTACAAAGCCTCTCACCTTTTACTCTGAGCTTGCAGCTTGTCTTTGACCTGCCTGCCATAAAAGCGATCGTGCCAGAGTCTTGGTATGATGTGTTGACAAAGACCAGGATGTGGGTTTTTCCAAAGGACTTGATAATGGTCTGATGTGTTTCACGTAACTGCAGTCCATCTTTAAACCAGAAAATCTCCATCTCATCCTCTTCCACTTCCACACAGAACGCTGCGTTCTCTCCCTCCATCACTTCTAACCTCCTAGGAAGTTTCTTCACAATTGTACCTAACAGACAAAAATAAAATAAAACCAGCAAATAATAAAATGAGACAACATATTTAACTTTCAATTCATAAGAATATCAGACTGCAAAGTGAGCAACACTAAAATGTTTGTGAGGCTCACATTGAATCTTATCAAATTCAAGCAAATCGAATCCGGCTCTCAGGTATACCATCTTTACACACCTTTAACTGCCAGTTCTGCAATGCTCTTTCCACCATCAGGCATTTCGCACAGGTAAACTCCATCATCATCTGCACCAACGTCTCGTATGGTGAGCAGTCTGCATGTGCCCTTCTGTTCCATGCTATACTTGTTCCCAGGCTGAAGCCTCTGATCCTCCATGTACCATGCTGTGGAAATGGACTCTTCTGGAACTTCACATTCCAGAACAGCAACATCCCTCTCCCTAACCTCTACATCCCGCAGAGCTCGCTTGAATCGGACTTTTGGCCCTATAAATGCAAGAGAGATTCACAGATTTCATTTTCATAACCATTGCAGTTTGTCCAGTAATATAACATCTATCACACTACAAATCCTTTTGACATTCAGATTGCACTGTGAGACAATGTAAGTTATTCATTATCTCAACACTTTCTTTACAATTCAACAATAGCATCGATGTGGCATTTAGTCCAATGACAGTGGTTAAAAAAAAAATCAGTCATGCATTCACTGGGAAAGAATACTTAATCCTGCAGGCTGGATTGGATCTGCTCTTTGTATTGTTGATAGGGTTGCAGTGATGCTTTCACTCTGGAATGCTCTGATCCTTCTGTGGCTTTTCTCGCCTTTCATCACGCATTGACTATTGGTCAGTGTTCATCGAATACATTCTCAGTGTATTACTTTAGAGCTAATTATAGGCCTAATGACCCACAAAGCAGGAGACTGTTAAATGCTGAGTGTTGCTGACCCCACAGTTATACATTATAATTATTTACGATATCTTCATGCTCTTAAAGCATCAATCATTCAGCAGTTTCACTTTGTTATCAATGGATAAACATTACCAATGAGACTGATGGCTGAAAATATCAAGCACAGAGATAATGGTTATTCTGACTGATATAAAAACATTAGGGCCATATTTTACCTTTAAGAACCTTAGAGTTGGACTGTTTTTATTGGCTTATTGTGTTGCATCGCATTGTTTCTCAAAACTGCCTTGTAGCAACTCATAACATAAGAACAAAGCATATTGTAATAAGTTAAATAAATATTCATAATGCAATAATCTTCTCGAAACGTAACATTTTAAGCGCATAATGTAATAAGGTTTGGAAATGTATCAATTTATGAACTCATCAAAAAGATTTTAAAGAAAACATTTTTTTTACATTATAATATTTTTCAAAAGAAAACAATAGTGTGCTTTTGAAGGCCTAAAAAAACAAAAACATACAAAAAAACTAAATCTATTCTTAAACTTCCTACGAAGTACACAGAATTTAAATATTCATGCTATTATTATTATTATTATTATTATACATTATTACTAATATACAGTACTTAATTTTACCACCTATATATGCTAGTGGAACATTGTATTTTTTTATTACATTTCAGCCCACATTTACAAAACATGTTATAGAGTAGGATAACTTTTTATGACAAAGAAAATAAAATAAAAAAAAAAAACCATAATAATAATAATAATAATAAAATAAAAAACAGTGGAACAGTTCAACAAGTTTAATAATTCTGTTGTGCACTTTTCCTCATTTAAAAAGTTTTTCTTCTAATGTAATGAATAGTAATTTTGAAACATATGTATAAAATCATAATCACTCATGTGAGATTAAGAGTTGAGTCATTAAACTTGTAAAAGCTCTTTTATTCTACATGGGGCGGGGGGTGCCTCATGGGGGCTGCCATGTTAGCATCACATGACCAGCTGAATACTACTCGCTTAATCTCAGTAACTGCCCTGTTATTGGACGCTTTAATTCATGAATTAAATGAATCCTGGCTTACTGTGCATAGTGAATTTCTACAATGGCATTGGTAACTGAAAACTACTGTGTTTGAATGATGCAGTTTCCAGGCCACTAGGTGTCAGTGTAAATCATACTTCGACATACTTAAAAAAATTGAGTGCACCTTTAAAACTAGAGGCGCTACAACAACTGTGTGTTTTATTTAATTTTACTCAAATCATGACTATAACGGTTGATTATGACTTTATAAAGACTTTACAGTGACCCATTCACTGCACGCTCGACAGCTTTGTCTAAATCCAGGGCATAAAGGTAACGTTTAACAACTGTCTTAAGTTGGTGGCTGGTGGGGTGACCCAGCTGGATGTGGAGTGCAGTTAACAGGCCGTCTAACGCCTGGTGTGGCACTACTATGCACTCCTGGGTTGGAGAGAAGGGCACATTACGTTTAACAACAAGCAGGCCGTCGGTCGCAATGGTAGCCACATTCAGGTACTTTTTAACATCTTTCACGTTTGTCAGCTTCTTCGAAGGTCTCGTACCTTGAATGAGATGGGCATGAGTGTTGACTGGCCGCTGCCACCACACCAGTTGTGATAATAATAATGAGCCGAGACACGAGCATGAGCCAAAGCTCAAATCAGATCCGAAAATATCGCATCCGGAGATGGTTGGAACTCCACGGAGCCAGTCTATCGTTTGTCATTTGTCAGATTCGGTGAAAAGGAGGCTTTAAAGTCCTCATTGTTTAAATGAATAACGTGATTGAAAATCATGCCTTGAAAGTTGTTGTCTTTATGCCCCCAGAGAGCAAGCCAAAGGCAACTGTGGCAAGAAACCGTAAACTCCACAAAATGTTCGTTAATGGAGAAAAAAATTATTGGGAGAAACAAGATTCAGTTGGGGGAGCCAGTTCTCCTCTGAGTATATAGTATGAATGTAATGTCAATATTAGTTAACTATGTGTAATACAAATGAGTAGAGCTTCAATGATGGGAACGACATCAATAAAACAGCCTGTGCACAACCTATCACCTAACATTACATTTACCTCAGGAAAGTTATCTAACATTCTTAGCTTGTTAGTTAGCTAGAAAAATGAACTCTAGAGTCTGGAGCATATTGCTAAAATTATATATTATGAAATATATGCAGAAATATTATATATATATATGCATCTTACATGTGATTGATGTCTATAAATGATTTAATGTACAGTATGTCTATTTTCTCAAAAACATTAGCTGCATTTCCACCATCGGGCCGACGGTTCTTGTTGTGAAACTGTGCTGTTCAGGGCCAGTTGGCATGTTAGCGGTTTCTTTTTCCACTGTGGTGCTGTGAAATCAGGTATGCATGTAAAAAACGGCACATACTAAAACAATTCCACCAGCACATGCCGAGAAATCCGGGCCGAGAACAGTTTGAAATCGTACCATGCTGAACCATGTTCAAGTGGAAATGCTACTGGAACCGTTCATCACCGTGCCCTGAACCATTTGGCCCAATGGTGGAAAAGCACTCATTGACTGATGACAGCCATCATTTAAATGATGATATCTCAACAATTATAATTAGATTATAAACATTATGTTTCACTTATACATTATGTGCTGTTACAACATTATGACCTGTGATTATGTTATGTGTTGCTACATTTCTTGTAATACATTATGCAAAAACTTTTATAGCATTATGCGCTCACAATTTTATTATGTTTTGAGAAAATTAGTACATTATGAACATGTATTACATTTCACTTATTATATTATGCTTTGTTATTACATTATGAGTTGCTACATAGTCTAATTGTGAGGGAACTCTGAGATGTGCAAGCTATGTTAGTAAAAAATTAACAGTTAATAAAAAATAAAACATAATTATAAATGGAGTTACCTTTTACTGACAGATGCACAGCACTCAGTGTGTTTCCCAGCACGTTTGAGGCCGCACATATGTAGAGTCCTGTATCCTGCTGCTTGCAGTACAGTACTTTCAGAGTGTAGTACCCCTCTCTATCTTCATAAATGAGATGCCTTCGGTCCGGCACAACAGACTCTCCATCTTTCTTCCACACTATCTCTGGCTTGGGCTTGCCTGTGACATAACAACGGAACTTGGCATTTTTTCCTTCTGTGACAGTGAACTTCTTAGCCTTTGCAACGTTCAGGTGAGGCTGTTTAGAGTGTTTGGCCCTCGAATGCATTTCTTTACTTTGGTGTGGTGACCAGTGGCCATTTGTGTAGCCATTTGTCACGTTTCCCTCTCTTTGATCTGGAATGGGCTCTATGAGGAGCACTGCTCCAGCCATTGCTTCCCCGTGCTCATTGACCGCTTTGCATGTGTAGACACCTCCATCTGGGGCTCTTGTTCTAAAGACCTTGAGCTGGAACCAGCCACCATCTTGCTGGCCCACATGGTAATGGGCACTCTCATAGATCTCATTCAATTGTTTGCCATCTTTCGCCCACACCACCGCTGGCAAGGGGTCACCCCACAGCTTGCAGGAGAAAGCAGCATCTTCACCCTTATCTATTCTTAGAGAGAGAGGTTTGATCAAAAATCGAGGCTTGTTGTCTTGGAATGGGTCTGCTTCATGTACCAGCTCTAACTGCTGTTGCTTCTTGATTTTGAGTTCCTGTTCTGGTGAAACCACCTTTACGTCCTGTTGTTGTTGTTGTTGTTGTTGTTGTTGCTGTGTTTGCTGGAGCTCTTGTTTCTCCTCTTCCACTTTAAGGGTAGCAGCTGCATAGGTTTCCCCAATACTGTTCTTGGCCTTGCAGATATACTGTCCTGCATCTTGAATTGTCACCCCAGAAATGTAAAGGGTGTACATCTTGTCATTTTGGGCAATACGGTAACGACCCTCAGGGAAGATAGGCTCATTCTTTCGCTCCCAGATCACATCTGGTTGTGGATCTCCAACAATCTGACAATTAAGCACAGCGTCTGCTCCAGAGATTACCAGTACTGGGCGTGGGTAAGCAAGCACGCGTGGAGCACCTCCAAAAACATCCATACCTCTGTCTGGTGATCACTTATTGTCTATGTTATTATTGGAATTAGGAATGGCAAAATTTCTGTGGCACGTACGCAACTGTGAAAATAAAAAATAAACATATACATATATATATATACTGTTTTCAATCTGACATTTGTAACATATTCCTGTCATTAAACAACTTGTCATAGGCTAAGTTTTGAGTTTGACAAATATGGTCTGTCCATGAACTTCTAAAACACTGAATCACACTAAAGGTATGACATGAGTAATATGGATGGATATGCTTAGAGATGATTCCTCCTTAAGCACAAAGACACAACAAGACAAGCCCCTACCATATAGAAGGAAAATTGATTGTGAAAGTAAAAAAGTAGTAAGCAATAATTCAGTACACTAAGGAAGTCCTCTGACAGAAATCAAGAGACCTTCCCACATTCCCTACATAGTTCAGACAGCTGGTGCTGTATATCAGGAGGAAGCATTTAAATAGTCTTCCCAGATAACATCATGGAAGAATTAGCCATGTGCAGGACAAGACAAAGCATGTTCAGATCATACAACTACAGGTGCATCTCAATAAATTAGAATGTCGTGGAAAAGTTCATTTATTTCAGTAATTCAACTCAAATTGTGAAACTCGTGTATTAAATAAATTCAATGCACACAGACTGAAGTAGTTTAAGTCTTTGGTTCTTTTAATTGTGATGATTTTGGCTCACATTTAACAAAAACCCACCAATTCACTATCTCAACAAATTAGAATACATCATAAGACCAATAAAAAAAACATTTTTAGTGAATTGTTGGCCTTCCGGAAATTATGTTCATTTACTGTATATGTACTCAATACTTGGTAGGGGCTCCTTTTGCTTTAATTACTGCCTCAATTCGGCGTGGCATGGAGGTGATCAGTTTGTGGCACTGCTGAGGTGGTATGGAAGCCCAGGTTTCTTTGACAGTGGCCTTCAGCTCATCTGCATTTTTTGGTCTCTTGTTTCTCATTTTCCTCTTGACAATACCCCATAGATTCTCTATGGGGTTCAGATCTGGTGAGTTTGCTGGCCAGTCAAGCACACCAACACCATGGTCATTTAACCAACTTTTGGTGCTTTTGGCAGTGTGGGCAGGTGCCAAATCCTGCTGGAAAATGAAATCAGCATCTTTAAAAAGCTGGTCAGCAGAAGGAAGCATGAAGTGCTCCAAAATTTCTTGGTAAACGGGTGCAGTGACTTTGGTCACTAGCAGATGACATTGCACCCCAAATCATCACAGACTGTGGAAACTTAACACTGGACTTCAAGCAACTTGGGCTATGAGCTTCTCCACCCTTCCTCTAGACTCTAGGACCTTGGTTTCCAAATGAAATACAAAACTTGCTCTCATCTGAAAAGAGGACTTTGGACCACTGGGCAACAGTCCAGTTCTTCTTCTCCTTAGCCCAGGTAAGACGCCTCTGACGTTGTCTGTGGTTCAGGAGTGGCTTAACAAGAGGAATACGACAACTGTAGCCAAATTCCTTGACACGTCTGTGTGTGGTGGCTCTTGATGCCTTGACCCCAGCCTCAGTCCATTCCTTGTGAAGTTCACCCAAATTCTTGAATCGATTTTGCTTGACAATCATTAGGCTGCGGTTCTCTCGGTTGGTTGTGCATCTTTTTCTTCCACACTTTTTCCTTCCACTCAACTTTCTGTTAACATGCTTGGATACAGCACTCTGTGAACAGCCAGCTTCTTTGGCAATGAATGTTTGTGGCTTACCCTCCTTGTGAAGGGTGTCAATGATTGTCTTCTGGACAACTGTCAGATCAGCAGTCTTCCCCATGATTGTGTAGCCTAGTGAACCAAACTGAGAGACCATTTTGAAGGCTCAGGAAACCTTTGCAGGTGTTTTGAGTTGATTAGCTGATTGGCATGTCACCATATTCTAATTTTTTGAGATAGTGAATTGGTGGGTTTTTGTTAAATGTGAGCCAAAATCATCACAATTAAAAGAACCAAAGACTTAAACTACTTCAGTCTGTGTGCATTGAATTTATTTAATACACGAGTTTCACAATTTGAGTTGAATTACTGAAATAAATGAACTTTTCCACGACATTCTAATTTATTGAGATGCACCTGTATACTCTGACAGACACACATAGCTTCAGGATTTCTCACTTTGCCAAAGGAGGCTCAGTATGTCAAAACACCACCACTAATAGTACACGGCAGTATACTAACACCTGTAAATGAGTGTTTTTGTAGTTAAGTGCATCTTGTGCTTGCAATTGAATAACATGAAAGGAGGGTAGTGCAAGATTGAGCTTTTTATTGAATCTAGCATCTGGGATTGATGAGTCTATTCAACATCTAAAACAAGTGATGTTGTGACTTCCTTTAACCTCGTGTGACCCCGCGTCCACATGTGTGGCCGTTGTTTTTTGTCTTTGCTATACGCAACGCATAATTTAAATTAATTAAAATCGATTGAATACTGTTCACAAGACTCTACACTGTCATTTAAGTGTTAAACGTTTGGTGCACCATGTGATGTTGATTTCCGTGAAGCGCTACTATGGGCGCAGCGCCAATAAAAGTGCCTCTGGTAAGAAACCTCAGTAAGTTTTTTTAACTGAATCCTGTTTGGTTGTAAAGATTAGTGTCTCTAGTTTCATTTGATATGCCGCTTTAAAAAATCCATAAATGTTTCGCGTGTCAGCTCACTGATAAACATGATGTCCACATGTGGAAAATGGGACATTATTCCCTCAAAAGTTGAAAAAACATGTTAGTTATTTTGAATATTTTTCAACTCTAACACATCTGTGGGTCATTTCACTTCATTTTAATATACATTTTGTTATATTTTATTTTGTTATCACTGTATAATACGGTTCTATTCATTAACATTAATAAATGCATTCATATATATTTACTGTACATTATCACATTGAGAATAAATGTATTCATACAAAAGCTGACAAATGTTGCTTTCAGAGGCTTTATATGGAGTTAGGATGAAAATAAGGTGCATTTCAAACTGTTCTGAGACCAGTGCAGACAGACAGCACACTGGAGGTTAAGTCATTCACTAAATAGGGAGCAAGGGAGCATCCTATAACTCTCTATGCAGTTAAGTGCGTTCACTCCTAAAATCTGATCAAAAGTTCAGTTTCAGGCTGCAGATGATGTTTGGATCACTCAACATGTTTGACAGACATGTGACAATGATAATCAGTACATAGATTCAGAATTTATAATGTATCATTTTATTTTAACATGGTTGGCAGTGATTGGATGATGCTGGACATTACTTTGAATCAGAATTAATTATTCAGCTTTATATAAAATCAGCTGTAATGTCTGTAACATCTCAAAAACATGAATAATCAACACTCCTGGACACATAATAAACTATTTTATAAAACAAAATCTGCATTTCTATAGCTTGGTATAACTTAGTCTCGCCGTCCACATATGTGGACATACATTTTTAGGAAAACATTTTGCTCTAGAATTATTTATTTATTTAATTATGTTTGCTTGTTTATTAGGTACTAGTTACAAATCAAAAAGGGAAATGAAAATGCACACAGCAGTCACACGGGGGTCTCGGGAAGTTAAAAGTGGAAATCATTCATGTAAATCGTCTCTTGAAAGAAATCTACTACAAGGATTATGCAGGATACAAATAAAAAAAATCTATTTTATTGTAAAAGACTAAATGAAAAAGAATATATTGCAAAATAAATAAGAAAAATAATCGTATGAATAAAATGTGGAAAATAAATATGATTAAATACACCCAGCCATTTTATTTTTTATGGCACAAGAAGATTTGAAATGAAAACAACCACTAAACACCATCAAAAAACAAAAGCCTATAAAGCAAGAATGCCATACATCTAAAATGTAAACTCACCTGCGTCTCTGGAGTAACTGCAGTGTTAAAGCAGCCTTTGGGAGTCACCAAATCATCTCCTCTTCAGACTAAGGATATTAAAAAATTACTTCTGACCTCCGTGTTTGTTATGATTTGAAAACATTCAAATCAGTTGCATTGAAATGGCAGGAGCTCATGAAAAATATTCCACGTGACAGGAGATTCTTTCCTCTTAACACTGAGATTAATCCACTCAAGTTGATATTCTAATCTTCTATTCCACTCAGGTTGATCTGTTATTCTTTAATATAATTCTCATACGTGCCTCTCATCGTGACTAAGCTCTTCTCTTGGTTTGCACTACTTACAATGTGTCATATGGTCCTGGGACACCCAGAGTGTCACTGTCAGCTCAGGGATAATAAATGCTTTCACAGCTGCCACCTCACCCAACTTAAAATACCCCCAGCCATCATGTCATGGGGACTGATAAAGTTAGAGCCTCCAGTTAGTGGACAGCAAAGGATAAATATAGACTGACAGATCACTTGAGACCTTCTGCTAAGGCTCAGAGATAAACGGGGATATGACACCGCTCAGAGACACAGGGAAGGGGGTCATTCATCTATCCATACAGTTTGTCTATTGTCCATCTCCCGTTGTGATATCAGCCAGAACCAGAATGAGAGACTGACCATGAGAATGGGTGTCTGGGCAAAGTGTTATAATCATCTGCTTTAAGACTGCTGAAAAAATAACCTCTCACTGATTCTTGAGGTCAAAGCAGGCTACAGAATTAATCAAATATTCAATATGTTGTGGTGCAACTTCCTGCTTATTGCCTTTCAATCATATGGGTAAACACCGTCAGATACAAAAATAATGTGTTGAATATTTATTAAAATCTAGCATTCACTCAATGAAAGAATCAATTAAGAATACATGACATAAAATATAATGGAGTTAACAGCTGACAGTGTTTACAAAATAAATAACCGTATTTTTCATAACACACATGTGCATGATACAGAAGTTTTTGCCATTTAATTTTTCTGGTGTTGCTAGCTACTTAAAATGAGGACAAATATCTTAAAATACCAAACAGTTGATATATTTTGGTGTGCATATCATGGTTGTGACAGAAAACATAAGTGCAAATATAAGTGCATCTACTGGTACACAGGTACATTTGCCTTGTCTCAAATTTAGTTGTAAAAAGGTTTAAAGGTGATAATTGTTTAGGGACAGTCTGAGACCATTGTGCACAATTACGATATTTATTCTTAAGCGCTGTGAACTTTGAAAACCCTGCTTCGCACTAAAATGTGGAGGCAAAAGACACAAGCAATTATATAGCCGCATCACACAGCTGAGGGTACGTGCCCATTAATGACACCAAAAATAAGGCAAGGGAGCAAGTGCCAAACTGATGTTTTAACCTTCTGTCACTCCTTTTCGGTACTCACCGACACTGGTACATGTACATCATCAAAATGGTATCTAAATAAATGAATTTGATGAAACTTTAATCAATTGAAAATAGAACAATTAATTTTCAACATAATATTGTATTATTTTTGTCAAATAATGTGCTGCATAACAGAGCATCACAGATGTGAGATATTGCCTAAATATAATACGATTACTATTGATTTATTAGTAGTAGTAGTAGTGGTATTACAGTGAATATTACATAAAAATGCAGTAGTGATATATTTCTGTTGTACTTTTATTTTGGAGTGAAACCCTTTCCATTTCTGTGTGTTTTTGATGGTAGCCTTTCACTTCCAGAAAAGCAGGTCGCTACGCTGACCCAAAGTGATCATTAAACCACAGACGGCTGCTATTTAATTAAATAAATATGTAGTCTGTATGTGCCTGGGGCTACAAAGTGAATTAGCTTTCAGCCTGCTGTCATCTAGCTCAGAAGTTATGAGCAGCTGGCATCAGCACAACACCGGCTCCACACATTCACAAGCGCTCACATTAGAAGTGCGCAGCACATGCAAACTATGTATTTGTCTAATTAAATTGCACCCTTTGCTGTTTAATAATCACACTAGGACATAACATGATTTTAATTTGTGCACTGAATGTTTATGTAATGACATTTGTACGTCAAATGGTATCGTTTTTTATCGGAGCATTTTTACATGTAAAAGCACATGAGCACGGTATCTGTCCCGATTCTGATATCCATATCGGGACTTCCCCATCATAATCAAACTGAATAATACCTTCTTAATTACACCATCTTTAAAATATATATATTTATATATATAATATTTTATTTTATTTTTTTTTACTCTAAATCCTGCTTCCAGTCAGCAGCGGTATGAATGCGTGTGTGATGTAATCACATTGCCGTGTTCACGCGAGAACTGATGCACGTGTGTCACAGCCGGAAGAGCAGCGCTGTTTACAAGTGAGAAGGAGGAACGCTGTACAGAAGCTTGGTTAGTTTTGGTTTAGATCTGTATTTATCTGTTTCTTTACTCACAATGTTGCGTTTGTGTGTTTATCCTGGATGTCTCAACCGAGAGGAGAACGTGAGTTTACAGCTGTAACATGCGAACGTGAATACGTCACACGAGAGACACGTGATCTCCACTCACTCATGAAGCAAACAGGAAGCATTGGATTATAGTTAAGAAGTACCTAAATACTGATCTTTTTCACACCAAAAGCAATCGTGTTGCTTTAGAACAAGGTTATTATCATAAACTAAAACGAAAATGAAAACCCGTTTTTAAACCCGCTATCACCTTAACATGAAGATGCCACTATACTGCGATAGCACTTGCAGATGACCTATTGACCCTCATTACATTAGCAAAGACAGAGCGGGAGGGAATCACTACAGTACATCATGGAGAGAAGCAAAGCAGGTAGAAAACTAGGGTCCCGGATTTACGAGGTGTGTCCCGGTGTCCCGTCATTTCGCTAAAACGTCCCGGTTTCAGTTGTTAGGCTCACTGATTTTTTTACTTTGAAATTAAATATCCTCAACGTCCTTCTTGGTATCGTGTCTGGTATCGATTGCAGGGAAGGGAAGATATTGTATTGCATTGCACGATGATTTGACGATACTTTCATTCTAGTTTTGCAGCAATCCGCTCAGAAGCTATCTGGTTACCATGACGACTCTCTGTCATCATCCAACGCAAATTAGAAATGCACAAATGAAAATGCATGTTCAACAAGTTGAAAGAAGCCGATCTATTTCTTTGCACAACACGTGAAAATGGAATTGAAATGTTTTGCTGTTACTTTAAATGTTCACTTTCCCATGGCCACAGTGATAGAGATAAGAGATTGCAGGTCATATTCATAGAGCTGTATTATTATTATTATTATTTTTTAAATAGTGCAAGCACTTAAATGTGGAAATGTGGAATTGTATTTTAACTTTTAAGTTCCAATGTTGCAAATTTTGTGTAAAGAAAGAAAGAAATTTCAAGCATTGACAAGTCATATCATTACTACACATGCAATATGACATCATATGGATAGAATAGGCTATATGGAATTTTTACATTTTACAAATATCTCAAATGTGGTTAAAATCATATAAAGCAATATATATAAAAATAAAATAATACTTCACATACTAAAAGATGTTATATTGAATTAAGCTACATATTTTAATACAATGTATGTATATATATATATATATATATATATATATAGTACATATACAGTATCTACACTGGTGTCCAAAAGTTTGGAATAATGTACAGATTTTGCTCTTATGGAAAGAAATTGGTATTTTTATTCACCAAAGTGGCATTCAACTGATGTCAGGACATTAATAACATGAAAAATTACTATTACAATCGGAAAGAAATGTTCAGAACTTCTTAAACTACTTCAAAGAGTTCTCATCAAAAAATCCTCCACGTGCAGCAATGACAGCTTTGCAGATCCTTGTTATTCTAGCTGTCAGTTTGTCCAGATACTCAGGTGACATTTCACCCCACACTTCCTGTAGCACTTGCCATAGATGTGTCTGTTTTCTCGGGCACTTCTCACGCACCTTACAGTCTAGCTGATCCCACAAAAGCTCAATGGGGTTAAGATCCATAACACTCTTTTCCAATTATCTGTTGTCCAATGTCTGTGTTTCTTTGCCCACTCTAACCTTTTCTTTTTGTTTTTCTGTTTCAAAAGTGGCTTTTTCTTTGCAATTCTTCCCATAAGGCCTGCACCCCTGAGTCTTCTCTTTACTGTTGTACATGAAACTGGTGTTGAGCGGGTAGAATTCAATGAAGCTGTCAGCTGAGGACATGTGAGGTGTCTATTTCTCAAACTAGAGACCTGATGTACTTATCCTCTTGTTTAGTTGTACATCTGGTCTTCCACATCTCTTTCTGTCCTTGTTAGAGCCAGTTGTCCTTTGTCTTTGAAGACTGTAGTGTACACCTTTGGATGAAATCTACAGTTTTTGGCAATTTCAAGCATTGTATATCCTTCATTCCTCAAAACAATGATTGACTGACGAGTTTCTAGAGAAAGCTGTTTCTTTTTTGCCATTTTTGACCTAATATTGACCTTAAGACATGCCAGTCTATTGCATACTGTGGCAACTCAAAAACAAACACAAAGACAACGTTAATCTTCATTTAATGAACCAAATAGCTTTCAGCTGTGTTTGATATAATGGCAAGTGATTTTCTAGTAACAAAGTAGTAATTTAGCATGATTACTCAAGGATAAGGTGTTGGAGTGATGGCTAATGTCTAGATTTGATCAAAAATGACTTTTTTCAAATAGTGATGGTGCTGTTTTTCACATTATTAATGTCCTGACTACACTTTGTGATCAGTTGAATGCCACTTTTCAAAATTTCCTTTACGAAACAGAAAATTCTGTACATTATTCCAAACTTTTGGCTGCCAGTGTGTATATATATATATACACACTGGCACTATTCGGAGTAAATTCTAGAGACTGTTGTGCGTGAAAAGACGCTTTTCATTCTCAATCGCTTTGGCACAATCGTCGAATGACTATTAAATGATTGACTATACACATTAGGTCATTTGTTCACATGACTATAATCATTTTTAATTGCTTTGGCACAAAATGCATTGAGTAAGCCTTGCAGATCAAAATAGTTTGCATTCATTTGCTATTGAATGATATTACTCTCAAATGCAATTATACACATTTTCATTGTGTAAATCCCTACATGCTAAATAGAACAACCAACAATCACAATAACCTGTCACACATATATTAGATACATAATAGTTAAGTGGTATTGTTGTAATAGTTGTCAGATGGATAGACTTAGGCTAGATGGTGAACAATTCAATTTCCTCACAATTTAGAGCAACCAAACGCAAATGCTGTCCAGTTTAGCTGACAGGTGAAACTCATAACCTCTCAGTTCACAAACACATTTATACTGCAAGGGTAAGACTGAATTTCACAGCTGTGGAATATGGAGCAGGCAGGAGACAGACAGGGGCAAGAGCCTGCTTGTGCAAGAGGAAGGGGTATTAGAATGCGGGGTGGTATGGTGAGGGGGAGGGGGAGAGGGAGAGGGGGGCACAGAGGACGAGGAAGAGCCAGAGAAAGGCACAGAGAAATCTCAAATGAGATACAGGCAACAATTATAGACCATGTCATCAACCATGGCCTAAATATGACAGAGGATGGTCGGAGAGTGCAGCCTAATCTGGGCCTGTCCACGGTGTCCTCAATAGTCCAGACATTCAGGAGAGAAAACAGGTGTGTAATCAAATATTGTACTACAATATTCTTTCACACTGGTATTCCAGTAAACTTAGCCAATGCATGTCTCAGAATTTATGTAGAATACATTGACTTTACTGTGCTATATTTTCTGTCTAGAGCATCTGCCCCATGGTGGTGGCAGAAGATCAGTTTTCACTGCTCAACAAGAACTTGAAATTCGTAATATGGTCATAGCAAACAATACTATTAGACTAAAAAATATTCAAAGTGCAGTCATACAAGATGACGGCATCTTTCAAAATGTCAACACCGTCAGACTCTCCACAACTGATAGAGTGTTGAAGAGAAATCACATTGCAATGAAGCAACTCTATAAGGTACCTTTTGAGAGGAATGGTGAGAGTGAAGGAGCTGAGGTACCAGTATGTACAGGTAAGAATTCATCACTGTACACTACACAGTGCTGTAATCTCCTTGTCTTTCAGTAATGACCAATACAACCTGTATATGCAGAATATGTTACTCAATGTGGGATATGTGTAACTGTATAATATCTACTGTAAGTTATTTGCTAAGTTGCTTTACTATCTTTTATAGAGAGTGATGGAGCTGGAGGCTGATGAATCCCCACACATTTTTGTGTATGTTGATTAGGCAGGATTCAACTTGACCAAAGTCAGGAGACGTGGCCGTAATATTATTGGTCACCGAGCCACTGTTGATGTGCCAGGCCAGCGTGGAGGGAACATTACAATGTGTACTCTGCCACATTCCCATCATTAGACCCTATTACACACAAAGTCTCCTCAATTTCCTGGAAACTCTTTACAGGGATCTCATTCCTGAGAATGAGAGGGGGTTGGTAAGAAATGACTTGCCAACGTATGTTATAGTTTGGGACAACGTAAGTTTCCATCGTTCAAATACAGTCAGGGAATGGTTTGTTGCCCACCCATGTTTTTTGATGGAGTTTATCCCACCATACTCCCCATTCCTAAATCTCATTGAGGAGTTCTTTTCTGCATGGAGATGGAAGGTCTATGATCACCGTCCTCAAGACCAGTTGTCCTTACTGGGTGCAATGGATGCTGGTTGTGAGGATATCACAGCAGATTGTTGTAGGGGGTGGCTGCGTCATGCCAAAAGATTTTTCCCTCATTGCATTGCAAGGGAGGATATCAGGTGTGATGTAGATGAAATGTTGTGGCCAGACAGAGAGGAGAGATTGGAAGACCCATGAGGTTGAAGAACTTGCAGCATATTTTCTTTTTTCTTGCACATATTGTAGTTCCTGAATTTTGCTGTTGTATATATTATTTTCTGTACAAGCTTTCTTTACATATTTTCGGTTGGCTGTAAAGTGTGTACATACATTAATGAGAAGTGTTTGAATAAATGTTTTGTTAAGTATAATGTGTGCTATGACTTTTTGACATCAGTACTATTCAGCTGCCTACATATACAATGTTAGCAATTGGACAATATTGTAACACTTTCAGAGTACTCTGTCATTTGACAAGATGTCTTTGCATTAGTCTAAACAATGATAAAGGAACCTTTAGTTTTGATGACAATGATTTATTCATTGATGGATTTATTTACATTTGAAACATGAGTTAATTCTTTTGCAGGTCACACAGAGTGGTGTGCTGAATGTACCACGTGATGTGAGGATTGTACTTAGAGTTTTGACAAGTGTACGTTTGTTTCAGTAAATGTGCCAAATCGATTGAGGAAAAACTGAAGCTCCTGACCCGTATATGCATGATTTTATGCACTGCTGCCACATGATTGGCTGATTAGATAATCACATGGATGATTGTTGGTGCCAGACGGGCTGGTTTGAGTATTTCTGGGATTTTCATACACAACAGTCTCTAGAATTTACTCCGAATGGTGCCAAAAACAAAAAACATCCAGTGAGCGGCGGTTCTGCGGACGGAAACACCTTGTTGATGAGAGAGGTCAACAGAGAATGGCCAGACTGGTTTGAACTGACAGTGTCTATGGTAACTCAGATAACTGCTCTGTACAATTGCGGTGAGAAGAATATAATCTCAATGTTATTCTGAGATGCGGGTTGGCGCTGTTTTGGTGGCACGAGGGGGACCTACATAATATTAGGCAGGTGGTTTGACAGTTTTTCTCAATTGCTTTGGCTCAATTCTCGAATGAGAATTATTTGTTTTTTAAACATTAAGTTCAAATCTCTGAATAATTAGTTTCTTGTTCACACCAGATTTGAATTTCTTATTCATTTATACAGTAATGTGTATAATTGCTCACTTATTCTTGAGATAAGGGACAAAATATGTCTTGCATAAAGTACTCTATGTTAAAAATCAAGAAATTAGAAATAATAAAAATACTGAAGTTAAGTCTAAAGGAAATATTTATACTCTTATAACTTACTCTTATAACTTTTTTATATATATAATTTCATTAGAAGTTTTTAAAATGGAAGCACATGTAATTAACCTGTCCTCAGCGAGAGATCACAATGTTACACTGGCAAACAAAGTGTTTAAAAATGCAACAAATTCATAAATATAAATATCAAATGAACGGTTGGGATCTGTAAGATATCAAACAACACATAAAGTACATTTTTAATTATATTTTCCATATAAAACTGCCTATCATAGTTGTGTCCTCTCTTTGTGTCAACTCTGTGTACACTTTCACACTTCCTGCTCATGGTGGATGCAACAGTAGGACACGTGGTCTGGTAAGTTTTATCGTTTTTCATATTTTAAACAAATAATATTTAAGTCACTGCGGTCACAACGTCAACATATCAACACCGTCATCTCATTATGATCATTTCTGTTAAGAATTGTGGAATAATTTTGCCATTTTAGTTTAGATTATAGAGGCAGCTTCAACTCAGGAAAAAAACGAAACAGCTCCAGAGTAAAACACATGGTTAAGATGGAAAAATATAAATTTTTGTCAACTCCGTCAACATTTTCAGAATAGTGTGAAAACAGAAAAAGAAAAATTATAGAATGAATTTGATCTCTTCATTCCTTTACTGAACACCATTATTATATAATTAAAGACTTTACACTCACTGGATGGATCAAATTAAAATATCATGCGTTTCAGTGTATCTGACGGAGATGACACAAATGACAGTAAGATGTAAGTTATGACGTGAATAAATATAAATTCTCAGGAAGTAAGTGTTTTTATAAAAACCTGTTCTCTTACATGGTTCGTTTGCTGAGACTTTTGTCTACAAATATATCCATTTCTAATAATTGTTCTATTAAAAAAATAAAAACTCCGATTTTAAACATGTTTTGTCACTTATGTCAAGAATCAGTGTGCTAATACCCAAGATGTTGGAAACACAGGCCAAAATGCATCCTCATTAAGAGAAGATGATGAAAAAAGCACATAAAATAAAATAAAGGTACTGGATTTTTGCTAATATGTTAAAAAAAATTACCTTTAATAACATGTTGTAAAGTTGGCATCAGCTATTCATATTACAATATAAATGAAAATGTTAAATAATATTTAGTCTTTGGTACATATTTTGGGGTTTGTGTCAATGAAGGGGTACTTGAGCCTTACTGTTGGTGCTGTGGGGTACTTAATACTCCTGGCATGTGAGAGATATGAAAAAGCTGCTGTATCTATTTGCATCGCCTGTAAATGGGCAACTATTGTCGTCTGAACCAGTGTCAAAAGCAGAACCGCCTGAGTGAGACCCAGCGCGTGCACGATAGAGACTGAGAAGGACGTGGATGTTCAACAAGCTGCACACAGGTATATTTGTAGAGACTGAATGGCAGCCAGAGAAAATAACAGTTTTGAGATTTTAAACTTCAGAAATTAAACTTCAGCCTTCAATATTTCCACTTCAATAGCATGTCTCAAAAGACTTTTGAAATTTTGTATTTGTCCAAGATGTATTGTAAAATGGAATGTCTTTGCTCACTCGAGCCCCCCTTCAGAGTGCCGTATTTGCGCAGCTGTATTCCCTCTGAGGGCTTATCCTGTTATATTGTTGAAACATGATTTACTAATATATTCTTAATAAATCCTAATAATTCAAGATGCACTGTTGAAGTATGTGACAATTATGGTTTATTTAAACTGCAAAGGTGAAACATGCATTAAAACTGTTGTGCCAAATGTGAAGGGGGAGGAGATTTTAGGCATACATCAGATTTCTGCTTAGGATGCTCCTGTGTTTCCACACTCAAGCGCCCTCAGGAAGCTTCCTCTGTCCTCGATCCTCGCCTCCTCGAGGTGCATATGAGGTGCTTCTCATTTCCTAAACTGTGCAGAACACCCTAGCATCAACCTGGAAGAAGCAAAAACAGCCTAGCAACCTACCAAAACACCCTAAAAACACCTAGCAACAAGCTAGAACAGCCTAGCAACACCTTGCTAAAAGCCAAAAAAAACTAGCAAACAGAAAGTCCAAGCAACACTTATCAATCAGCTGCAACACATAACAATCACACAAATGACATTAGCAACCAGTAAGTAATCTAATGTTTGTCTGTCTTTCTGCCTGTCTATCTAAATTTCTGTCCATCTGTCTGAATTTCTGTTTGTCTGTCTGTCTGTCTGTCTGGCTGGCTGGCTTTCTGTCTGTCTGACTATCTGACTTTCTATCTGTCTGGCTGGCTGGCTTTCTGTCTGTTTGACTGTCTGTCTGCCTGTCTGTCTGTCTGTCTGACTATCTGTCTGTCTGTCTGTCTGTCTGACTGCCTGTCTGTCTGACTTTCTGTCTGTCTGTCTGACTGCATACCTGACTATCTGACTCTCTGTCTGACTGTCTGTCTGTCTGACTATCTGACTTTCTGTTTGTCTGTCTGTCTGTCTGTCTGTCTGACTATCTGACTTTCTGTCTGTCTGTCTGACTGTCTGTCTGCCTGTCTGACTTTCTGTCTGTCTGTCTGACTGACTCTCTGTCTGACTGTCTGTCTGTCTGTCTGTCTGACTATCTGACTTTCTGTTTGTCTGTCTGTCCGTCTGACTATCTGACTTTCTGTGTGTCTGTCTGTCCGTCTGACTATCTGACTTTCTGTCTGTCTGACTTTCTGTATGTCTGTCTGTCTGACTATCTGACTTTCTGTCTGTCTGTCTGACTGTCTCTCTGTCTGCCTGTCTGTCTGTCTGACTATCTGACTTTCTGTTTGTCTGTCTGTCCGACTGACTATCTGACTTTCTGTGTGTCTGTCTGTCCATCTGACTATCTGACTTTCTGTCTGTCTGACTTTCTGTATGTCTGTCTGTCTGACTATCTGACTTTCTGTCTGTCTGTCTGACTGTCTCTCTGTCTGCCTGTCTGTCTGTCTGACTATCTGACTTTCTGTTTGTCTGTCTGTCTGACTGCCTGTTTGACTTTCTGTCTGTCTGTCTGACTGCATACCTGACTATCTGACTCTCTGTCTGACTGTCTGTCTGTCTGTCTGTCTGACTGACTATCTGACTTTCTGTGTGTCTGTCTGTCTGTCTGACTATCTGACTTTCTGTTTGTCTGTCTGTCTGATGATCTGACTTTATCGGACTTGTCCAACTGTAGAGCCTGTATAACCTTAAAGCATCAAGCTTTTTTAAACTTTCAGACAAGGCTCTCAAGCCAACATCAAAGTTTGTCTTGACAAACTTTTAACAGTCTTTATCTTTAAAACTGGAACTTTAACATCTTTAACACCATGTAATGCAAAAAAGACAAATGAATATGAATCCAATTATATACACAAATAAATACATGGCCAATGGTTCATTATGCAGCATAATTATATTTCAGATTCACAGTATACAAATCGGTATATACAGTGCATCCGGAAAGTATTCACAGCGCTTCACTTTTTCCACATTTTGTTATGTTACAGCCTTATTTCAAAATGGATTAAATTCATTATTTTCCTCAAAATTCTACAAACAATACCCCATAATGACAACGTGAAAGAAGTTTGTTTGAAATCTTTGCAAATTTATAAAAAAAAATCACATGTACATAAGTATTCACAGCCTTTGCTCAATACTTTGTTGAAGCACCTTTGGCACCAATTACAGCCTCAAGTCTTTTTGAGTATGATGCTACAAGCTTGGCACACCTATTTTTGGGCAGTTTCTCCCATTCTTCTTTGCAGGACCTCTCAAGTTCCATCAGGTTGGATGGGGAGCATCGGTGCATAGCCATTTTCAGATCTCTCCAGAGATGTTCAATTGGGTTCAAGTCTGGGCTCTGGCTGGGCCACTCAAGGACATTCACAGAGTTGTCCCGGAGCCACTCCTTTGTTATCTTGGCTGTGTGCTTAGGGTCGTTGTCCTGTTGGAAGATGAACCTTCGCCCCAGTCTGAGGTCCAGAGCGCTCTGGAGCAGGTTTTCATCAAGGATGTCTCTGTACATTGCTGCATTCATCTTTCCCTCGATCCTGACTAGTCTCCCAGTTCCTGCCGCTGAAAAACATCCCCACAGCATGATGCTGCCACCACCATGCTTCACTGTAGAGATGGTATTGGCCAGGTGATGAGTGGTGCCTGGTTTCCTCCAGACGTGACGCTTGCCATTCAGGCCAAAGAGTTCAATCTTTGTTTCTCATGTTCTGAGAGTCCTTCAGGTGCCTTTTGGCAAACTCCAGGCAGGCTGTCATGTGCCTTTTACTGAGGAGTGGCTTCCATCTGGCCACTCTACCATACAGGCCTGATTGGTGGAGTGCTGCAGAGATGGTCGTTCTTCTGGAAGGTTCTCCTCTCTCCACAGAGAAATGCTGGAGCTCTGTCAGAGTGACCATCGGGTTCTTGGTCACCTCCCTGACTAAAGCCCTTCTCCCCCGATTGCTCAGTTTGGCCAGGCGGCCAGCTCTAGGAAGAGTCCTGGTGGTTCCAAACTTCTTCCATTTACAGATGATGGAGGCCACTGTGCTCATTGGGACCTTCAATGCTGCAGAGATTTTTCTGTACCCTTCCCCAGATCTGTGCCTCGATACAATCCTGTCTCGGAGGTCTACAGACAATTCCTTGGACTTCATGGCTTGGTTTGTGCTCTGACATGCACATTTAACTGTGGGACCTTATATAGACAGGTGTGTGCCTTTCCAAATCATGTCCAATCAACTGAATTTACCACAGGTGGACTCCAATCAAGTTGTAGAAACATCTCAAGGATGATCAGTGGAAACAGGATGCACCTGAGCTCAATTTTGAGTGTCATGGCAAAGGCTGTGAATACTTATGTACATGTGATTTTTTTTTTTTCATTTTTTATTTTTAATAAATTTGCAAAGATTTCAAACAAACTTCTTTCACGTTGTCATTATGGGGTATTGTTTGTAGAATTTTGAGGGAAATAATGAATTTAATCCATTTTGGAATAAGGCTGTAACATAACAAAATGTGGGAAAAGTGAAGCGCTGTGAATACTTTCCGGATGCACTGTAAACCCATCTTTTCCATATTGTAAAGGATGTGGCATAAACATTTGTCTTCATGTGAGGTCTCTCTGTGCAATCCATCAGCCTGAGAAACAGCACAGCTGAACAGGATTATTTAAACCAGAATACATATACACTACTGAAACAGCTGTGCATGTTGGGTAAAGTGCCTTACGATGAGAGCTTACAATATGTTCTATGCCAAAATAACATCCATGCAGATTTACTCTAGAATATATTGCTCTTTGCAATCCCCGAATGGTCCAGTGACAACATTTTTGCCATGGGTACGTTTGCCCCATAATGACAGGAAAAGATCATAGATGGTGTCTTGATTCATCCCTTGTGCAAAATTCAATATTTAAAAGATGTTAAAGACAGAAATAAATGTATATGTGGAGACAAACTTGTCCTCTGGTTATGAAGACTGTTCTTTGGGGGCATACTATCCAGTATGCATTGCTTATTAAAAAGTTAAATGGTGTTGAGACATTTATATTATGGTTAAATTGGCTCTGATAGAGTGATTTTACATTGCATATAAATGGCACTATAGTGGCAAATATACTGTTTACACAGACTTGTTAATGATACATACAGAAGCGGCCAAAATTTACAGGAATCACAACTGGGGGAAACATGCTCAAATCAAACGCTTGAATAATGATTATTGATTTGTGTGTGTGCAAAAAGAGCACTATTGTAGGGATGGAGTGGCAGTAGATGCTGTAGGAGCCTTTGCTGGTATGCAGCCCTGTGATTTGCAGAAGAGTGTTTACAACAGAGATTCATTCTAGAATCACAAAACTTTTTCATCCCATTTATGGCATGGTCAAATGTTAATGTGGAGGTTTAAAAATTAAATCTCCAGTGATGCACTGTAAATTTGTTAAAGATTACTGAATTTACACTTTATAAATGACAAAAAAAAACAAAACAAAAAAAATGAAGCAAAGAATAGATGAGAAGAAAGGGAAAAATTGCCCAATATAACATCACTAACTTTGTCCACCATCAATACACTCTATAGCGGTACCAATGAGCGTCACTTTGTTTTGAAAACTGACTCTTTCGAACCGGGTCTTTTTAATGAATCACTAAAATGAGTTTTAATTGAAGTAGTTCAGGTTAAGCCCCACACACACGTACAGGGAGTATATATATATATGTATATTAATCGGTTATCAGCTGTCTTTCTTCGACTTCTATTTTGTTTCTGAACAAACATTTAAATTAAACAATTCTGTCATCTAGCAACTAAAAGCAGCCATATGGCTCCTAAATGTTTCAAATGTTTGAGTTGACTTTCCAAATAAAAGTACATTTGCAATTTATACTTTTTGAATCACGTTACCATAAGAAATATTGTGATATACATCAATATCGACCAAAAATGTAGAGAAAATAGCAATATACATTTTTGCTTATATCACCCACTCCTGTGGCAGATCATTCTTTCCTTACCTTTATTAGTTTTAGTTCTTAATAAATAGTTTGTTTGTTTTTTTGCATTTGTGTATTAGAGAGATAGGAAGTGTTAGAACATGCAGTGGAGGGAGAGAGATAGACAGAGTGATTGTTAGAGGGCTTGTGGTGTGATCAGGGTGAGCTGAGAGCATGTGCAACAGCTGGATAGACAGTTGGACATTCTGAGCAGAGGTGGTTCAAGGCTGGTCATAATCAAAATGTGGGAAAACTGCCTTGGCTTTCACAACGATGTGGTTCCACTCATACTGTATGTAGGCTGAGACATCCACCAGATTAGATATGCTGCCAGATGCTTTGTGTCTGTCACACAGACCCACGCCAAACAGCCCTGCTGGCATGAATAGATGTACTATGAGTTCTTTTCTCAGCACAAACTGTAGGGGACTAGGGTTAGGAGAAACACTGTTGAAAACAATTTGCTCAGTTTTCCCCTTAAATAACTACAGGAATGTTTCTGGAGATTATGGAGAACATACAGTATTGATGAATAACTATAACAGTATGTACTAGCTGATACTGACCAGCACACAACCCTCTTAGTGTAGTAGGCATATGGTTAATATGTAACAATATAAACTGAAAAGCACACTACTTTAAAGGAGAGAAAATGGGACCATAGATTGATTTTGTTGTCAAAAAACTGAAGCACCAGGGAAAGCCGACTCTCTGTAGCTATAGCAGGGTCTATACATCAACTCAGCAACACACAGGGAGGTGGAGTGATATTCACAGTTTTGAGGGGGAAAAGAAGTGACCAATGAGGTCAACATTACATTAGAGAGAACACGCCTTCTATCTCTCCCCTATCTTTTGTTGCAGTGAGCTAAGAGAGGGAATGTAGGACTACTTTTGCAAGATACTCCTGAAAGCATGTTCTGAATGACTTATGCAACAGAAGGACTAGTGTAAATACAACAATGTACTTCCTGTTAATTCTATATGTGGCTCTTCTTCATGCCTGGTTTTGGAAAAGTCCAGTTGTAACGAAGGCCTCGGCGGTGGACAAAGGCGGTTCTGGCAGTGGACAGACCAGTGAAGATAAGAACATTGCTGGTGTTGTGGCAGAATTCATTGATAAAGCCAGCGGGATCCAGGAATTTGTGCAGAACTTGGACCAGAACCCAACTGTGAATAGGAATAACGCTGTCACAGGGAGGACATTTGGCATCTCTAAGAAGGTTGGCCTTTCCAAGTCAGGTAATGATTAGTCTTATTCAGAGGAAGTAGAACTTGAAACACATATTAAAGGGTCGTCAGGTGAGGCCAGTGAGTCAGACTGGCATCTGACAGCTCTTCCTAAGGACTCCAGTAATTGCTTATCAAGAGGCTCAGACTGGCCTTTCTGTTTGTCTCGTGGTGTAATCACATTTTCTGTACCAAATTTTTTTTAACCACACCCAGGCAGAGGATGTGGCTTCTGTATTGAATGAATGGGGTTGGCTCCTGCGTTCAGGCTGCCACCATGGTTTGCAATGTTTTTTGTTTTGTTTTTTTGCCTACTGCTGGCACCAAGATGCCATCAGCCCTCTGAAAAATCTGAGGTAGCCCTGCTGCCATGCAGAACTTTCTGTGAGGTGCTGCCTTACAGTCTTACAGGAGAGGGGTCTGCCACACCCTCCCTGAGGGACCAGAGCCCAGTCAGCCATGCGTAACCATTAGTAACCACAAAGGTAAAAAGGCCAGTTGCAATGCATCCATGTGCTGTAATGCATTTCAAACTTGTGTGTCTTGTCTTGTCAGTGTGTGTTGTTTGTTGGTGTGCCTTCTACTGTGAGAGGCACATATCACATCCTGTCTGCCAGCCTTGCTGTTGCTCTGCTACTTATGGCTCAGTGTGAATGCATTTAAATTTCTTTCATGCATACTAGTTACATCATCTTTCTGAATATTTTCATCCACAGCCTCAGGCTGTCACTCAAGGTGCAGCGATTGCTTATCACACATACCTTCACACGGTGAAATTCTACTGGAGAAATACAGTCATCTCAATGGGAATCCGCGCAGTCGTGAATTTCACGCAATGGATTCCGGTGGCAAGTTTGGTAAACTTTGAAAAGGGAATTCGCCACATTGACCAATATGAAGTTGTTTTGTTTAGCAGTGACCTCTGTGTGAGTAGTGCTTCCCTACACTGAATATTCACAATGGACATGGATATCATTTTAGTGGTGAGTTTCTTTTTAACTTCACTCTCCCAGAGTATAAAGTGCAGCACTAAAAAGAGGCTGCTTTGCAGTTATTATTTTGCTTATTTCACATGCACTCAACATCCGCCCACGCCTTCTCCGGACGCAAAATTTCGCCATGCGAAGGCCTTTACTTCAATATGAGGATTCCAATGACATTTTATGTTTATAACTTGTATTTGGCCTGTCCCAATTATGTCAGTTCTGATGAGCAAATGCAAGGACACAACATGTTATGTCTAACTGCATAACGTAAAACTGCAGTTAGACATAACCTGTAGATGGTCAGAGCAAGAATCTGACCCACCTATTTCTGTAGTCTTGAGCTGCTACTTGGTAAACCTTGGTATACCATATCTTAGATTACCGTGTCCCTAAATTGCACTTAATAAAAAAATGAACTGTTCTTGATGAAGAAATGAAATGAATTGAAATGAATGAAGTTCTTGGACAGTTAAAGATGCAAGAAGCCCCAGACCTTTTGCCGTAGTCACGGGTCTGGCTATGCAAGACTACATGTATACAATACACATACACGTGTAACCTAACCATTATTTTTAACAGATTCAGAAAAAAATGGGACACATTTTTAGGATAGAAAATTATGAATTCTAGAAAAATCATTTAATTCTTGGTACTATGTAAAAATAACATTTAATCAAGTCTGCTTATCCTGCAACATGATGTTCTTCAAGGGCAGCTCTCAGTTCTTTGGCCTGATCTGTCACACTGAGAGGCAGTTACATTGATTCCCACCATTGTGAATAAGGGTAGCAGTCTTGTCACACACAAGCATAACTCGACCACCTCCATGGCATATGCATGAACAAAACAGCACTCTGGGATACTGTAAAGATCTCAGGCATGTGTGTTGGAGAGATGGAGTGGGCACTCACACAAAGATACAGATTATTGTGCCTCTGTGTTATAAAAAAGGGAACGAGTTCACTTGCTGAGTCTAACAAGGTTCTTTCTGAGAATGACTAGACAAGGGGGCAGAGAATCCATTAAGGTTTGGGAGTCAAGATATTGCCTTCTTAATGAACTATGGGGGACATTTTTGGGATGATATATGAAGAAATTGTGAAGACAGTTGTTAAAAGCTGTTGTGGTTTGAAAGTGATTCACAAAGTCTTCCATGATAATTTAATGACTTTCAGTTTATGCCCAACACTGCGATTGAAGTATAATGGTAAGATATGGGTGTGATTTTATGTTAAAACAACTTTTGCCATAGATCACAGTAGATAGTATCATGCAGGCCATGTTTTAAGAGCTTACAATGTGAACACAGAGGGGGAACAGAGAGGAAATGCGTGATTTTGATTGATTGATTGATTGATTGATTGGGGAGTGTGGGGTATAGATTGATGATGTGTTTAACACATTTCTCATCTGCCCCCTAACTCTTTCTGTTTAATCCTCCACCCAGACCATTTATCCATTATTTCAGTGCTGTTTTGGATTACAGTAGGCCACTCTGTTTTGGGCAGTAGCCTATGTTATGCCTGGTGCACACCGCACACCGAAGCAGCACGTCAGAACAAGTTTTGCAACAAACGATGCTTGTGCTTTTATACCAGCAGCATTTCTGCTGCAGAAAATAAAGTGGTTATCATGTGAGATAATTATTACAAACTTGATTGTCATGAAATCTAATTTACATGATGCTTTTGTAATGTAATGTAGTCTTAGAATTATTTAATGTAGTGACAGCCAACACAATGAGACCTGCTCAGTTCAAACATCATCATTTAGTAGAAGGGGAGGAGGATGAGCCTGAATATTGTTTTGGACAACAGAGGACAGTGATCACTCTTAATAATATAGTCTGAAATAAGTAATTATGCACAACCAATCAATAGAGATATCTATTATTCTTCAAATTAGCTAAAGTTCTTAAGTGTTGAGTACTATCCTCACAAAAAGGATGCACTTCCAAAAATATCTGTGAACTTACCATCTGCAACAACAGTTGAGGTAACTGCATCCCACGCTTATTCCTTTGTTAATAAATCCTTAAAAAAGTAAGCCCATGACTTATAGTTAGTGTAGTTTTAAATGATAAAACTATATGTCTGCTTAAGCTACTGTATGTAATTAAAATAATAGATTTTTTTTTTATATATAATTTTGTGTAATTTTTGTTTTATTACAAGCTATAGACCATTTCAAGGACTGTTCGTTGGTGACGTCATTGTTCCATGAACATTTCTTGCTTGTCAAAACAGAGACTATTTAGCAGAGACGGGCCACTTCTATTAAAATGAATGGGAGATACTGGAACTATCAACAGCAATGGAAAGAAAGTCCCGCCTTACAGGTAAAATAGCCAATCACCTTTTAGATTTAGACATTACCTGTCTATCAACTTGAGAACGCGCATGTGCATTAGCTACACAAGATGGTAAAATTTTGTTTTTTAGTGTAATCTGCGTTAAAGACGCACAATTTATTATACCAGTTGTGATGAAACGACACGCCCCTCCCGTGGATCATTGCCGCCCGTTGTGACTTTTCCCTGATTGGCAGCACGTGATGGTACCAAATGAAGAGCCTCATCACCGCTGCCTTTAAACACTGAGCATGCCTCTCCTCTGGATACCGGTGTCTACCTGCTGGCATCTTCGCTGGTCCGGTGCGAGTCAGATGCGTCGGCGGACCCTCACCCACACCCCGGATTGGAGCACGCGTCGCGGCCGATGGGCCACTATTCCCCTCAAGTGCCGAGACCCAGGGAAGCCAGTCTGCTCGAGTGATGCCACCACCCCACGTGCCTCGAACCAAGGAGGGGAGCGCTTCCACCGCAAAGGCCCCAGATTCCCCTTTGTTTTTGACATTTTAAATAAATTCCTCTCCGAGGCCTGACACCACACCCACTGTGTCCGTCTCTTGCTCACCCCGCCACACAGTGTTGACAGATTTTACTGCTTATTTTAAACATGTTCTTTTATCATAAACTTGACCAACCATTTTGGAGATTTCAGTCTTTCCCCATTCAAGCAGATAGGAGCTGCACTTTCATGACGCTTCTTTACAAAGAAAATGTAAATTAATCAATGTAACTGCCCAAGAGCTTTCCAAAAATGGCTGCCGAGTGGACTGACTTAACTTGAAAAACACTTTGTTGAAAGGATCCGGAAATACGTTTGGACCGTTCTAATTAATTTGTTTTTGTTTACATTCTTGAAATGGTCTATAACTCATACAAAAATCGACTACACTACAAATAAATCCTTATTCTGTATCTACAAAATATATACTTTTTCGTGTCAACCCATTTTCATGATGTCCAATAACAGTGCATTGTCAGTTAAATTCAGCGTGAACACTGCAGCAAAAATAGGCTCAGCGGCAAAACACCCGAAACACACTGCAGCTTCTGCGACACTTCTGCTTTTTTACTTAATTTTGGGTGGTGAAAGAAAACCCGCTCTGCTTCTGCTCTGCTTTAACAAGCACTGTAAAACAGGTGTTAGTTGTTCCTCTATTCTCTCTCTAAAATATAAGTTGTTATATTTATAAGTTGTATAAATATAATATTTGGTAGTGACAGCTGTTTCATGCTGGTCATTTTGCTGGAAGTAGGGGCTCAAATCATTCCCTGAAGGGAACATTTATGTTAATTGTGTCTCTTGGGGGTGCAAGAGGTATCACTTTACAGGATCCTCTGGTTACCATCTCATGCTAAGATTTCAGTTTCAAATGCCCATACAGCTGTCAGTGGTCTTAAAAACATCCAAGAAAAAAACAAATCTTGCAAATAACTTTTCTTAGGTTTCTCACTGTCCTTTTTGCAGGCATCTGCTTGCTTCATTTGAAAGAAAAATATAAAGTCATTTTATGAAGTTAATAAAAATTAACGGCATTGACAGCCAGCCTTTTTAGAAGATTCATATTTTTTAAGGTTGTTAGTTTTGATAGTCTGTTCTACCAGTACTTTAGTTTAGGCATTTGATTATGAATATATGGTTTTTGTTTCATAACAGGATGGAATTCAACATGGTATATTTCATTTTGTGCATAATATTAAATCACTAATAAATGTAATAAACTTATAACAAACGTACTGCTATATTAGTAGTGTTAAGATGCTTACAGTGACTGATCTGGTGGTGGTATGTAAGATAAAAATTCTAAATAAACTAATTACATACTAAACACTGTAAAACTACTTGTGTTTAGTCTATCCTAATGACAGCTGTGGGATTTGTGCACATGTGGGAAAATATCTGGTACACCAGTAAGCCAATGACCTATTGGTGCCCTTGGGATGAATATTTCTCAGCACTTTCTCATGCATCGCAGTCCTGCACATGTTCAATATATATTTTTTAAACATCATCAATCAACAGACACTGTCTACATCATATTTTGTATAGTTGCTAAAAATTTTCACAGTATTGTCAGTTTTACTGGTGCTTTAAATTAAAGGGACAGTTCACCCATAAACGAAAATTCTCCCATCATTTACTCACTCTCATGCCATCCCAGATGTGTATGACTTTCTTTCTTCTGCTGAACACAAATGAAAATATTTCGAAGAATATTTCAGCTCTGTAGGTCCATACAAGCATAAAAGTAATTCATATGACTCCAGTGGTTTAATCCATGTCTTCTGAAGGGATATGATAGGTGTGGGTGAAAAACATATCAAGATTTAAGTCATTTATTAGTCTAAATCTCCACTTTCACTTTCAGATATATGAAATATGAGGACATACATTTTTAAGAAAACTAGTTGCTCTTCAAAAACAGTTTCTTTTTCTTTTCTTTTTTCTTTTTTTTTTTTTTTTTTTTTTTTTTTGGCATGTTTATTAGGAACTACTAGTTACAAATCCAAAAGGGAAATGGAAAATGCACACAGCAGTTGACATATTCACACTTTAAAATGAGACCGTCAAGCTGCTGCAGGGCTCTGAGTTGGGGATAAATCTATAGGTATGTGTCAACCGGCAGAAATTTTCTACTGTCATTTCTATCCCAGTTATGCAAAATCCCACCACAGACACATCTGGACTAAATAATGGGCCAGCTATATTCCCATGATGTCCTGTGCAAGCATTACAAAACATGATTACCACAAAGCACAGGAACTAAATGAATGTTGGCTGAGTGGGTGAGTGACTGGACAGCCGAGGCAAAAGGGGATCATGGTATAATGTGGAAAAGTTCCTGAGCTGCCATTGCTATAAAAACACGACCCTGGAACTGAACATCCCATTCCCACAGTCAGATGTGTTCACCTGGTTCAGCCCAAATTTGCCAAGTGGCCTTTTTTCTGCAAGAATTTAGCATAGAATGTTGCTCTTAAGAAAAATATTACCGATGATATCAGCTGATAGCCGTGTGGTTGGAACAATTAAGAAACGATTATTCATAAGAACAAAATATCAAAGAACAAAACTAAGAACATTCAGGGTGTCATATTTAGTATTTAGTTTACAAAGCAATTTTATCTCTGTTTCTTTCTTTTATCTTTAAAAGGATAGTTGAGCTTATTTGTCAGTGACCCCTCAAGTGCTGGGTTGCACAGATAAATGTTTCCTCTTTTTGCCTGAATGATTTAAAGGGATAGTTCACTCAAAAATGAAATTCTCTCATTATTTACTCACCCTCATGCCATCCCAGATGTGTATGACTTTCTTTCTTCAGCAGAACACAAATAAAGATTTTTAGAAGAATATTTCAGCTCTGTAGGTCCATACAATGCAAGTGAATGGTGACCAGAACTTTGAAGCTCTAAAATCCACATAAAGGAAACATAAAAGTAATCCATAAGACTCCAGTGGTTAAATACATGTATTCAGACACAATATAATAAATGTGGGTGAGAAACAGATCAATATTTAAGTCATTTTTGTCATATATTCTCCCTCTACCCAGTATTAAATATTGATCTGTTTCTCACCCACACCTATCATATCACTTCTGAAGACATGGATTTAACCAGTGGAGGATGGGTTACTTTTATGCTGCCTTAATTTGCTTTTTGGAGCTTCAAAGTTCTGGTCACCATTCACTTGCATTGTATGGACCTACAGAGCTGAAATATTCTTCTAAATATCTTCATTCATGTTCTGCTGAAGAAAGAAAGTCATACACATCTGAGATGACATGAGGGTGAGTAAATGATGAGAGAACTTTCATTTTTAGTTGAACTATCCCTTTAACAGCTGTGGAAATCAAGAATGAAATTAATGATCATTTAAACATTTTGTTTATTTAGAACTTTGAAAATGCATTGATAATAGTTTGAAAAATGCTTTGTGAACTGAATATGGTCTCCCTTTACTTCATCATTAACCCTGAGAAAGCAAAATTTCACATATCCAGCATACTAAATTTAGTCTAATTCTCTCAAGACCTCTGTATTTCACTGTTTGTTTCTGCTTCAGTAGACATGGGAAAATCATTAGAAAATATATGCTTACAGTGAGTCCTCAGAGGCTGTGTCTTGCTGATTTATGAGGCTGTAGTAGTTAACTTTCTTGAAAAGAGTACTTTATATAAATTCAGGAGTGTAGGAACAATTGAGCCCTTTATAATCAATGATGCTGACTACACTGGAAGCATCCGTTGCGGCACATCGCATCGTGCTGACAGTAAACGGGTGTCCCGCTCCATTTTTGTGCTGCATGCGCTGCTGCTAATACTGCCAACAACACAAATAAACAAGTTAGAACATTCGTGTCGACTTGTAGACAGCATCAAGCTGGACGTGCCCGGGGTCGACAGGGTGTTCTCATCAACCACTCCTCACAATACAACAGTTTTAAAGACTTTTTTTTTTTTTTTTTTTTTTTAGGAAATATTTAATGTTTTTAAGAATATGTGATATCATTTGAAAGAAAGTATATCAACTGAACTTTTAAGAAACATCAGCATTTCTTTTTATTATAGAACTTTAATAATTAGAACTAAAATGTAGAAACCATGTATGTAAATGTGTGTAAACACCTCTCTGTCTACACTGTTGGTCACTGATTTTTTTATTTTTTTCCTGTACTAGATATGCCACAAACATCACCACAACCATTAATCTGAATTCAGTATAATAGCCAATAGAGTTGGGGTACTCGAGTTTGGACTGAGACTCGAGTCCAATTTTAATGGACTTGGATTTGTCACGGACTTGGATGCATTTTTACTCGGACTTGACTCGGACTCAGTCCTTTGGGGCTTGGGATTTTTTCCGAGTCCAGCCGAGTCCATGGCATTTGTGATGCTATGAAATAAAGAAATAAATAACAAAACAGAAATGAATGAACACACCTCTGTCTGCATGCAGCTGTATTAGCCCCTGAAGTCATAGACGTAGCCAGAGTTGTTTCACTGTGTTTAAGCAAACACATGCATACACACATATACACGTGCACACGCACACTCATCAGTCAACCAATACACTTGAATGTTACTACAGAGACTACTGTATAACATTGACTGGTGGCTGGCATGACAAAAACATAAATACGGGTATGTATCTAATGTAATAGAAACTAAACAAGGCAGTTTCACACGACACGGGACCTGACAACTGGTAAAACTGATGTGGCGTTTGTGCAGCCAAGACGGTGCTTGTATTGCGGTTTCATCATGGTTAAAAACTTAAAATCAAGAACTTCATCCCAGTGAGTCAAGTCACCCATATCATGTCTCTCACAGTTTACTAAAAACAGCATATCAAAATAAAAATACATAAAGATAGTATTAATACTGGATATTAAGTCTTTTTAAGTGTAATGTATATACACATGTAGGCTTCTGTAGTCTCTTGTGGTCCACGCAGTGTTGTCAGCTTGAACTGCTCCATAATAGCTTGATTAATTAACTGTGTAACTTTTTAAAAAGTCGGGGAAAAAGCATTATTGCTAAAGCAGACGGCAACTTTAAACAGATAAACAGCACCTATTTATTATTGATTGATTATTTTCAAAGCATTGACGAGCTGCTTAAAATACATTCTTTTACAGCATTTGTCCAACATTCATAACATTCAACCATGCACAATAAAATATTAGGATATTTTGGGCGGTGAAATGTTTTGTTTATAATTTAATTATAGACTATAAAATAAATGTATTATTCGATGACAGAGTTTGTGTATGAAGCTAAACTTCATGTTACGAGATGAATTTAGTTGGTTATGACATTTTTATTTTAAATGTTTATTTTATTTTATTTTTATTGTAAACCATCGGGTAACTTATGCACGTCTTTTTTTAGCCTACGTCTCTGACACTTTTGAAGGACAATTCTGTTAAATTTATTACTCAGAATTATTATTCTCCATGTGTTTGCAGTTAAAGAAGAGCTCAATAAAATTTGCTTTGGTTGGTATGTAAAGATTTCAGACTGATTGCAGACCAACGCAGCTGCCGCTCAAGCTAATATCAATTATAATTATTATTATTATTATTTTTATCTTCTGCAGCAGCTGCTGCGAGATGCACACGGACACATCAGGGATTTAGGTAAATGAGCAGCACGCAGAACTGCCCTGCATTGTGCAGTTTCCTGCAAATGAACTAGACTCAGTCTTGAGTCCGACACGGCCCCTTTTGGACTCGGACTCGACTCAGACTCAGTTGTTTAAAGACTCTAACTCGACTAAGGTGGACTGGAACCCAACTCTAATAGCCAAACAAAAAACATGGAAAAGTTAAAGAACAATACATTGTTTAGAAGTATACTATGACATTAGATTATTGTTTTCACACACATGACTCAATGAAAGAAATCCCAAATGTCTGTCCCCTGTGGTTGTACATGAGACATTAATGGTCATTCAGTGTTTCAATGAAAAAGACAATAAAGAGGTCAGAGATTTAAAACTTGCTAAAAGTTACTAAAATGTCAAATGTTTTCATCTGTTTAACAAAATTAACGAACAATAGTCAAAGACGACTTCTCTGTTTGCTCACGTCTTATCTCGTGTAGATTGCAGCTCAGTGTCTGTCGCTGCTGGAAGGCTGTTGGGCTCATTAATATTAATCACATTGTCTGCGTTCACTTGAAATGATTTGCTGAATCAAAATGTGGACTGTGAGCGTTAGCCAAAGGGATTGCCATTTTTGTGTTAGTCTGCCCACTGCCAAAGTCATTTTCATTTGTATAGTGCCTTTCACAGCACACATCATTCCAAAACAGCTTTACAGAAAATCATGCATTAACAGAAAATGAAACTGTAATATCTATAATGTCTTAGAGTCATCATTGTGTAGTTTGATAAAATACGATTGTGAATTGTGTTTAAAAATAAGTAATTAAATAATAATTATATTTAGACCCCCAATGAGCAAGCTGAAGGCGGCAAGGAACACAAAACTCCATAAGAAAAATTATCTTGGGAGAAACCAGACTCACTGTGGGGGCCAGTTCCCCTCTGACTAAACATCATGAATATAATAACAATATTACTTATGTATAGTGCAAGTCATGGTTTAAAATGATTAAACTAAGTAAGTGTTAAGGGTCAGTGTATAAACAAAGATTTTGTAAGAACTGTAAGATTAATGACTAATGTCTTTGAAGTTCATCCTGGATTAACTGCAGAAGTTCACCTAGATGCATTGTCCTTGTTTGCTGGCTGATGAAGGCTTTTGTTGGCAATTAATTGATAGTCTATGTATTCCATTATAAGAGTGTAGTCCATCATTAGACCGAATGATGCAGGCAGAGATCAGCGAGGTGCATCGCAGTTCAACTGGCAGGTCATTTCGATGAGGTTCGGTGGGGTCCATCCAAAGTCCAAGGTTCAGGATGTGGCATATGAAGTATCCCATGTCTTATGGTTGGAGTTGGCATCAGTTCATCCTCTGAAGTCCATCGTAATAGACTGAAGTGATGTTTGGCTGGCACCGGCTGCTATTAGTTGTCATCACTCAGTGATACGTAGCAGTGGAGTCCAACACCAAGCAGGAACGGAGCTGGATCTTGTCGGTTCTGGTGACCTCGGGATATGAAGCAACTAGCAGCCAGCTAGCAGAGGCTTCCCCTGGGTCTTAAAGGGATTGTTCACCCATAAATGAAAATTCTCTCATCATTTACTCACCCTCATGATATCCCAGGTGTGTATGACTTTCTTTATTCAGCAGAACACGAAAGAAGAATAATAGAAAAATATCTCCGCTCAGTAGGCCCTTAAAATGCAAGATTTGAAGCACCAAAAATCACAGACAGTCAGTATAAACGTCATGATATGACACCAGCAGTTAAATTAATGTCTTCTAAAGTGACACGATCCCTTTTGATGCAAAAAATATCTATATTTAAGTACCTTTTAAATTTAAATCATGCTTCCGGTCAGCAGCGGTATGCATGTGTGACGTAATCACATTGGCATTTGAAACACATGAGAACTGATGCACATGTGTCACACCCGTAAGAGCAGCGCTGTTTACAAGTGAGACGGAGGAACGCTGTACAGAAGCTTGGTTGGTTTTGGTTTAGATCTGTATTTATCTGTTTCTTTACTCACAATGTTGCGTTTGTGTGCTTATCCTGGATGTCTCAACCAAGAGGAAAACGTGCGATTACGTCTGTAACATGCCAACGTGAAAACGTCACATGAGAGACGCGTGATCTCAGCACTCTCGTGAAGCGTACCGGAAGTGTTGGATTATAGTAAAAAGTACTTAAATATTGATATTTTTCACACCAAAAGTGATCATGTCACTTTAGAAGACATACATTTAACCGCTTGAGTCGTATCGATGACATTTATGCTGACTGTCTGTGATTTTTGGTGATGAGAGAATTTTCATTTTTGGGTGATCTATCCCTTTAAAGGCTCAGTTTAGGCAAACGACTGCACTTTTTTCTTTTGCACTACAATTAAGCAAAATAAACATATTCAAATGTAATTATTATTTCTCAAAACATTTGTGTGTGTGTTTGGGGGGGAATGGATGAATTTAGTTATTTCTAAAAGGGGACATGTCTCAGTTATAATGGTTCCTACGGCCCTGTATAAATTACATGTATGAGTACCACATGTACGTATATGAGAAACTGGTCATTGTCATTTTAGGCTGGTCCATGAAAGCTCACCACTCGTAACAGGATGTAGACTGAGAAAATCTTGAAACCTAATTTAGACATTTTCACTTAATACTGATTTTACAGGATATTGCATCATTATTACAAAACGCTCCATTCACACTGCAAAAAATCATTTTCCTAATCAGTATTTTTGTCTTAATATTCTTAAAACAAGATGCATTTAGCTAACAGGCAAAAAAGCATATGAAATTTTGTCTTGTTTTCAGAGAAATCTATCTAAATTTAGTGAGGTTATTGACGAAAACAAGAAAAAAATATTTGCCAGTGGGGTATGAAAAATACATTTAATTTAAAGGGGGAAAAAAGTGTATTTTTCTTACCCCATTGGCAGATTGTTTTTATTTGTATTTTTATTTTTATTTATTTATTTTAAGCATAAAGTTTTCAAAATTTTGTCAGATTTTTCAAAAAACAAAACTTAATATGTTATGCCATTTTACTTGTCAAGTAAATACTGTATATCTTGTATTAAGAATATTTAGATATTTTTAGTGGAAAACAAGACACATATTCTCATTAAGACTTCTTCTTTTTCTTTTTTGCAATGCATTTAAAAAAAAAACTGCATTCATAAAATTCATATTACTGACTCCCAGTTTTTTTGAATCCACAGGGGAGAGTGGAGTCTCCCTGCTGCAAATTATTGGAAACACATCACCTGAAGATATCACCCGTGTGGCAGGTCCAAATAGCCAAACTGCATACCTCTTTAAAAAGGACACTAGCACAGGGCAGATGGCACGTGCCCACCTGCCCAGCCCCTTCTACCGAGACTTCTCTCTCATCTTCCACTTAAAGCCCACCTCTGAAGATGCTGGGGTGGTATTCTCCATCGTTGATTCTAATCGAGAGATCATGTGTGTTGGGGTCAAGCTCTCAGCTGTGGAGAATGGCAAAAGGGAAGTCCTTTTTTATTACACAGAGCAAGATTCGGATGAATCTCGAGAGGTGGCTAGTTTCGAGGTGCCACACAAGCCTAATGAGTGGAGCCGTTTCTCTCTGGCTGTGAACCTAGACCAGGTGACTTTTTATGAGGATTGCGATACTGAGCCAAAGGTGGTTAAGTTTGAGCGCTCACCCAATGACATGGAGCTGGATATAAACTCTACGATCTTTGTGGGACAAGGTGAACCTGGTAACCCAGACAAATTCCAGGTATGTTTTGTTCATCATATCTCATTTTCCTTACTCTTTTGCTTGAGTTTGACTTTTGCTAGAGTTTCACCAGAAAATTATTTTAAGGAGGTATGGTGTTGACTGTCTCTCTCTCTGTGTGTGTGTGTGTGTGTGTGTGTGTGTGTGTGTGTGTGTGTGTGTGTGTGTGTGTGTGTGTGTGTGTGTGTGTGTGTGCACTTGCGTGCGTGCGTGCATGCACATGTGGGCATGTTTTATAGGGCATGATCTCAGAGTTACGGGTGGTTGGAGACCCACGGTCTGCAGAGCGTCATTGTGATGAAGCTGATGATGATGATGATGACTATGATGTAAGCCACTACAGTAATCTTCATAATATGTCCCTCTTAAATGTACAAAGAATCTGTTACATCCTAAAATTAATGTAATGTATTATGAATGTGACATCACGTTGTTTAAAGGTATGATGCTATTTTGACCTCTTCTGACACAGAGTGCTGAACAAGAGTGCTGAAAAAGTTAAATTACAATGCATTTCACTTTCCAAAAATACAGTGTGAGTAAAATAAAAGTACCTGTCCTAAAAACGTCTGAAGTAAGAGTAAAAGAGTAGCTTGTATAAAGTACTCAAGAGTAGTAGTATTGAGTTGTGAATGCTATCCCCCCTCATAACACTGTACGCTGCAATTTAAAAATGTAGCTTTCATACTGTAATTCACATTCCCTTTTATAGCTATTTATAAGAAAAAAATAAACAATATCCTCCAAAAGTTTTATTTTTGACTGCCAGTGTAGCGGGAGCCAGATGGTATGTGCTGTGCAGTGTGTAAACCTCACTCCCCTGACACTGATGCTGACGTTAGAGGATGTAGCCTTTAGCCTCCTTGTTAGCACGCCCACATCCCATGCCAGAGACCCCAGTTCAAATCCCATTTGGAGCAGGATGAACAGGACTGGCTACAGTGGTGCCATGACCCTGATGGGAGTGAGGTTTAGGGGGTGAGTGTAGCAGGAGCCAGCTGGTACATGCTGTGCAGTGTGTAAATCTCACTCCCCTGGCCTCAAGAGGCGCACTAGCGACTGACGCTAAAGGCTGTAGCCTCCCATGCTAGAAACGCCGGTCAGGCAGGACCGGTCACACCAACTTATAAGATATAGAAGGCCCTTTTAAAAGAAGTGTAATATTTGAAAATGAAACGAGCACATAAAATATGATTATTTCAACTATTAGTTCAACTCCTTAAAGAAGGAGAAGAAAGAAAAAAAACATCTACTGTGGCAGGTTATCACAGTATTGTAGCAACATAAAAACAAGCCTGTGACACAAAGACAATATAGAGGAAAAAAATGACATAAACGGATGCACACTGTAAACTGACAATGTTCCCAACATGAACATAAATGCAGACTCTCAGCTATTTTAATGTCACAACAACAATGAGCCTACATTTTTAATTTGTTGTTCAGTTTCAGAATGAGATGATTCCTTAATTATTTTAGTTAGGTATAAACAGTCTCCCAGTGCAACTAATAAGTAATTTTTATTTGTATAGCGTTTTTCACATCACATGTTGTTTCAAAACATCTTTACTGAAAAGTATGCTGTAACAGAAAATGAAGCTGTAATGTCCGTAATGTCTTAGAGTCATCATTAGGGTGTTCAGTCTGAGGCTTTTCACTGAAGTTAATGAGTCTAGCAGTTCTATATTGTCTGATGCACAAGCCAAGTATCCATGCAATTCAATTGCAGTTGGAGGTGAACCAGTCTTAATGGAAGAAAAGTAGGCATCTTCATCAGAGACATCATGCTGTGGTTCCTTTTGTTGTGCGTTCTTTATGGCACCAAGATGATGTGTAACGGTAGCCAGCTGGTATGTGATAGCTGTGCAGTGTGTAAACCTCACTCTCCTGGCCTTAAGAGACACACTAGTGACCAAGACTAGAGGCCATGGCTTTTCTAGCCTCCTTGTTAGCGCATCTGACTCTCATGCCGGGGATCGCTGTTTCTAATCCCGCTCGGAGTGAGTCGAGCATGACCGGTTACAGATGCATGATGTAATCTATACCTAACACACACAACATACAAATGTTAGATGTGAAATGGCGGGCAAGGCCATGAAGTTTTTGTATTTTTATGCAAGCACACGCTTTGTTTAGGCACAAGTGGGTTAGCGAAATCACGTGCACAAAGCGCTAATAGGCAACTTAATTATGAAGTTCTTCCCTGGTTATTGCACTGTCTGCGTCCTCTTATACTGTATATTGCATTTTCTCTCAAGTAACGTCAATTTAAAAGAAGAAAGCCCATTCAAACGTATTTGGTAGTGTAAATGAGCTGTATGCAATGCATCCCCTGCTCTGTGACTGTTTTGTCACCTGCACTGCTCCGGACTGCGATGATGTATTTGTTATATATACTGTAGGTTCTCTATCGGCCTCTCTGCAACTGTTGGCACCCGTCCGGCTCACCCTTGTCTCACCTGTATGAAATACGCTTTGATTCTCTCCCATGGTTCATTGTTTTGGGATGTATGTTTGTTATACTGTATATATTGTATATATGCATTGTTTGTCAAAAAGAAGGTAATGTCTGCCTGTCATTCTTTCAAGGGTTCTGGGGACAATGGGAGTGGAATATTGGACAGAACCGAGACGGGACGTAATGAAGTATGTATTTAGTGATATCTTTTTTCCCTCCTGTGCTTAATATGTTTCAATGTACAGTTATGTGAAGGCAAGGTTAGGCAAGTTTATTTTTCATACGCAATGTTAATGCAAAGTGCTTTACACAAACATCGTGAAAAGAAAGATAAATAAAAGGCACTTTAAATGTAATTTTAAATCATTTACGAACAAGGGATTAATAAACAATAAGAAGTAATAAAATGTCATTTTAAAATGTTCCCAGTTTGGGAGCGACTGCTATAATCAATCATTACTGTCATTAATTCCCTTTCACTCTTGTGCCTCTAAAACATTCTGGGCTGTCCAGAGAAGATCTGGAGCTACAGTCTCCTCAGCCCAGGTCTAGAGATGCCCCTAAATTAATAGATAATCTGAATTATGAAAGAAGCTCAACCATATGTTAAAAGCACCCGCTGTCATTATTCCTCAACATCTTAGAAAAGTCCTTCATGGTTTCTGTGATCCTCAGTATTCTGTGGCCCACATACAGTAATGAATACATTTATGTTTAGACTTATTGAAGACCTTCTCAACAGTCCTTCATAAAAATGCACCTCGCTGGTCTGACGCAGACTCCATGAATGCATGCGCTCCTGTGTCTACTAGCACTGGCTGCTGTCAGTCAAACACAGTGTGTGCTGTTTATAACCTGCCCTCTTCTCTCTTTTCTCTCTTTTCGCAAATAATGAACCAACTTTTCTTTACATCAGGGTAATGAGCAACGTATCAGAGTAAAATATATTTATTTGGCTAAAAAATGTAGCAAAGTTAAAGTTGCATCAAATGTAAATACTCAAGAAAGTACAAATTTTGAAAAAAGTTACTTAAGTACAGTAATTAATTATTCGTACTTAGTTACTTTACAGTACTGGAGTGTACCCAGGATTGTGGGTGGGTCCATCCATGTGCTATATCAGAACAAAAGTGTTTAAAACGGTTATGAGTTCTTTGGCAGTGTTGTGTTCAGGAATATTTAGCAAAACGTTCAAAATTGGTGGAAATTGTAGTTGAGACAGCTATGTCTTCCACAAAGGTTGAAGAGGCTTATAAATAGAATGTGTGGTGCAACTTTTAGCACATTAATTAGATATTCAAAGGACAAGTAAACACAGAGTGTGATAATGTGTCTGAAAAGTTGACTTGCTCTGAAGAAACTTGCTCTGCAGGACAATAATCATTAGTGTTTTCTTTTTTTAAAGGAAGTTCTACATCCCCTGCCTCCACCACCTGTTTCAACAGGTAAGCTGAAGCTGGACACTGATAATGGTTAGAGAAAGATGTGAAATTATGCTGTGTTCATGTGTCGGATTTACTGTAATTACGAGATGACAACTTGGAGATTCTACACAGGTCTGTTCTTGTACTCTCGTACTGAATTATGTTTATATGCCAACATTCATAGTCAAAATGTATCCATGTATGGTTTTGTTGATAATGACTGCAAGATATTTAACCAACACATTAATTAATTCACCTCTTTATGTTCTTGCAAAATGTTTTAGAACGAAGAAAGGGCCCTAGGTAACAGTTGCTATAATAAAATGGCATATCAAACAGAAATATGTTATTGTAACGAGGAGGAAGGTGGGGCCGGGCTGTGAGGACACACGGCCAGCTCTGAATCGGGCTAATCAGCTGGGAGGGGGATAAAGACGAACCGGAGGCGCCAGTTCTGGAGAGAGAGAGAGAGAGACACACGCGGCCGCATTGTGTTTGTCTTTATGTTTTATGTTTTAAGTTCATTTATATCATTAAACTTTACGTTGACTGTTCAGCCGGTTTCTGCCTCCTCCTTGCCCATCCTTACCCTGTTACATTGGTGCCAAAACCCGGGAAGGAGGAGGGATGCACTGTCGAGGAGTTCTCGCCACTGCCGTCCGCCAAAGGAGCAGCCACGGCCATCTTCCTGGGGACGGAGGGGTCGCTGCTGGCCGCCGTGAGCCGGAGGAACTGCTGCCATCTGCTGAAGAAGGGGAGGAGCGGTTCCGTCCGCCAGGGGCCGGAGGAGTTGCTGTGTCCGCTGGGGAGAAGCGAGCTGGCGTACGCCAGAGGGAGCCAGCGACCAAATTTTTCTCTCTCTCTCCTCTCTCTCTCTCTCTGTCGCTCTGCCTCGCTCTTTCCCTCTCCCCACACCTCCCCTCGTGTCTCCCAGGGCTCTAGAAAGGCGGGGAAGACCTGCCGGCATGCACAGCCAGAAGGGCAACACCCCCCCTCCAGGAAGGGAGGGGAGTGCGTCATGCCAGGGGTTTCCCTGACCTGAGTCGCGTGACGGAGGAGTGTGACGAGAAATATTTATATTGTTATTGTAACGAGGAGGAGTGCAGGGCCTGAATCAGGCTATATCAGCCAGGAGGGGGATAAAGACGAGCCGGAGGTGCCAGTTCGGGAAAGAGAGAGACACATGCAGCTGCGTTGTCTGTGTGTCTCTATGTTTTACATTGTTTTAAGTTGAGTTTTTCATTAAACTTTACTTTGACTGGTCAGCCGGTTCCCGCCTCCTCCTTGCCCACCCCTTACCCCGTTACAGTTATATATATGTAGCCGGTGGGTTGAAAATAATCCCTACAGGATAAAAAAAATAAATCTTTTGGGGTTTTATTCTGATGGCTATTTATTAAAAGGGGGGGAAAACAGTGGTCGATGGGGCCGTATTATATAAAAAAATAAAGAAACTGAAAAATGAAAGATGGTTCAAGGAATGGTTATGAAATACAGTAATGAAATGTCAAAAGAAAACACAAACAAGGCATTAGCCTACCCTTATGCATCAACACATACTTAATACATGCTTAAACATGCTTAAGCACTCACAGTATTTTATGCATTTAACACATGCTTAAATTGCTCAAAGCATTTTATGCATTTTTAACCAGGCTTTAAGGACATGTATTACAGTTTAAAACAACAGAATTCTCATTACACATGTTTTCTATAACACATATTACACTTATTTGGAAAACACTCTGGGCTATACTGTAAATCATTAAATAAGAAATGATTTATACTAAATTGACATACCCAGTTTCCCACATGTGCACAACCTGGTCAAATTCCACACATGCAATCCATATGCATCATTCAAAAATTATCTGTAACAAACATTCAGTTTTAATATACAACCCTTCTTGACTCCAGCCAGGTCTCCTAAGCAACCAAATTGGCCCGGTTGCTAGGGAGGGTAGAGTCACATGGGGTAACCTCCTCGTGGTCGCTATAATGTGGTTTGTTCTCGGTGGGGCGCATGGTGAATTGAGCGTGGTTGCAGCGGTGGGTGGCGTGAAGCCTCCACACGCGCTATGTCTCCGTGGCAACGCGCTCAACAAGCCACATGATAAGATGCGCGGGTTGACTGTCTCAGATGCGGAGGCAACTGGGATTTGTCCTCTGCCACCCGGACTGAGGCGAATCACTACGCCACCACGAGGACTTAGAGCGCATTGGGAATTGGGCATTCCAAATTGGGAGAAAAAGGGGAAAAAAATCCAAAAAACAAAAACAAAAAAAAAACATACAACTCTTCTGAACACATATTTAATGCAACTTATGAGCATTTTGTGTAACATTTTATATTTACCCAAAGAATTATCAACCGATGAACAAAACCAGGAGCTCTCTTGAACAAGGTATGCTCTCAGGTTCTAACCAGCACACGTGTGTAACACAGCAGGCATTGCAAAACTCTTAAAGGGGCCATGTCCAATTTATGACCAGAGTTATATTATATGAAATTTCTCCACTTGGTTACATATGTAAACTACCTTTGGTGCTGTTGCCATTTTGGTTATTTTTACATGATGCCATGAAGGAACTTTCATAAAATTGCTCTCCACAAGAACAAGATAATAAAACAGGTCAGACAAGGAGCGGGCTCTGTGGCCAGCAGGGCAGTAAAACAAGCTGGAGACCAGGGCGGAGCCGGCAGATGAGCTGGAGAACCAGCGGGAGATCATGGACCTGGAGACCAAGGATGCGTTGGCAGATCAGGAGACCAAGATGGTGAAAGTTGATCTGGAGACCATGGTGGATCTGCACTAGGGAATTTGGGCAGAGCAAGTGTGTATTTAGAAGAGGTCAATGGCAAGGCAGGGGAGTATGAAGAGGACAAAGTCAAGGCACTGGGGAACTCAGACGAGGTCATGGGGACCTTCAGGACCACTTGAGCAGGGAGCAGAGGGGGTTCGTTGCGAGGACCTCTGGGACCACCGGAGCAGGGAATGTGAAGAGTGGGGAAAGCATTTTTCCCCTCCTCCTCAAGATCGCAATCTCTGGCAAGAGGGCACTGAGCGCCGCCTCCGGCGAGAGAGTTCTGGGTGCAGCAGTGTAGGAGGAGAAGCTTAGCCTTAGAGTATAATCTGGGCCCAAAGGAGGCACTCATAGGCACCCATCTGAATGCTAGAATGATAAATGTGTCATTCTATCACTTTGCTAACACAAATTAATTACAGACCCCTTCAAAATACCATGTGAAGGGGCATGCACTATGTAAAGTTGGAAGGAGTTGAGTTGATTGGCAACCATGGTCAAACAGGACAGATAAAGACTTAAGACGTAATCTGCTTTAATATGAAGATTTATTTTATTTTATGTATAGCTACATAACTTTTTTTATAAAAGGGGGAAAGAAGGTTTCATAACTTTGATTGTCCCCAAACTTTTCTGTCCTTTTTTCACCTCTTTCACCAGTGGACCTGACTCAGATAAAGATAAAAGAAAATATGATGCTGATATATGCATGCAGGCACACATCTCGTCACTTGAACGGAATAAAATAAAAACACTGTAGTGCCATCTTTTGGAAAATGCAATAAATGCAATCATTTATTTCATAAGTCTAATAATATGCAAGTCTTATGATCAACATATTAAAACATTATATTTTGTACCAAAAAACAAGAAACAGAAGATTTTATCTGCCAAAACACTGTAGCTGTTTCTTCATTCAACATTTCTCTTGGGGTGCAGACATAAGCTTGGGAGACAGAATCATGCTCATGCACAGAGCTGGAATTCTGAAAAATGTGTGCTGACCTTTGAATGTACCGAATATCTGTTTATCAAATACTTTGAAATGACACTGGAAAAGCTGGAAAAATGTATTGATTTTCTCCCCTTTTCTCCCCAGTTTGGAATGCCCAATTCCCAATGCACTCTAAGTCCTCGTGGTGGCATAGTGACTCACCTCAATCTGGGTGGCGGAGGACAAATCTCAGTTGCCTCCACGTCTAAAACCATCAATCCGCGCATCTTATCACATGGCTTGTTGAGCTAGCGCATGCACCGCATGCACCTAGTGCACGTGGAGGCTCACGCTATTCTCCGTAACATCCACGCAAAATTCACCACACGCCCCACCGAGAGCGAGAACCACATTGTAGTGACCATGAGGAGGTTACCCCATGTGACTCTACCCTCCCTAGCAACCGGGCCAATTTGGTTGCTTAGGAAGCCTGACTAGAGTCACTCAGCACGCCCTGAATTCAAAAATGCTTGTTAATAGCTTGTTATTTTTCATACAACTGACATCAGATATATGCACCAAATACAGCATGTACTGTAGAGTACAAAGAAAAATATATGTTTGCTGTGTTACTGATTAAAGGTAGCTGAGAGGCGTTTGTGACAGATTATTACAAAATGTATGGGATACAATGGGTATCCACAGTGCATTTGGTTAGCTGTTGTCCAGGATGACACTTCCTATACTTTAATCACCAGGTGACTCTAGTGCTGAAGGAAATAAAAGTGTGAGTGGAGAAGAAGTGGACCAAGGAGGCCAGGTCCTCAAAGTGTCAAAAGGAGACTCTGTGGCTTGTGAGACTTCAGACTTGATCTCTAGCACAGGTGGAATCTGTGGAGAGAAGGTGTGATTCTGCTTTTTTTTTTTTTTTTTTTAAACAAGTATGTTTGCAATGGAAACCATTTTAGAGAGAAAATTAAAGGAATAGAATTTAAGGAATTATTAACCATAGTATGGATGTGTAATTTGGTAAAATTCATTCATCATGTACTCGCCGCCATATTGTTCCAAACCCTTATGACATTTTTTTTTCTCCCATGGAACACAAAAGAAGATATTAGGCCAAATGTTTGTGACTCACAGTCTCGGTCCTCACTCACGTTCATTGTATGGAATAAAGAAACAGCGTCAACATTCATCAAAATTTCTCATCTTGTGTTTCATGGAATAAAGACATATAGGTTTGGAATGGCATGAGGGTGAGTAAATGATAAAATGATTTTCCTTTTTGGGTGAACTAAGCCTTTAAGTGTTTTTTATGGGTTTGACTAATGTTGACATGCCTCTGGTGGGAACAGGTTGTTTAATCATGCCCATTTCCTTCTTTAGGGTCATTGTGAAGAGAAAGCAATGAATGTAATTACCTATTTTTGTAGCACACTACTGGCATTCACCAGACCAGTAAATGGATGTTGAATTTGCCAGGATGTTTTCCAGTTATCTTAATGAACAAACAGCTGATGTCCACCTCTCTGTATAGAGTAATACTGGGTGTGGATCTCCTGGCCCCAAAGGTGATCGAGGCCCTCCAGGACCGGCTGGGCCGCCTGGTCCCCAGGGTCCAGTAACGGACTTGATAGACACTGGGGATAGAATGGTGCAGAGGGTGCAGGGTCCAATGGGCCCACCTGGGCCACCAGGTCAAGAGGGCCCACCCGGTCCCCCTGGCTCAGAGGGGAAACCAGTGAGTAACAAAAATTACACCTTATTACTCTCTTGACAACAACTGATGCCAATTAAAGGACAGCCATTGATTGTTGACAACACATAGAAAGCTTTAAACAGTTAGAAGTTCTAACAGCGGCTTCTATCATTTTAATGTTTTATAGGGTGATCCAGGAGAGGACGGTAAACTTGTGAGTGTTCTAAACAGATTATTATTATTTTTTCATGTTTCAATAAACCCTTCATTCACACAACTGATCACTTTTCTGTGGTCTCACCATACAGGGACCTGAAGGACCTCGTGGTTTTCCAGGAACACCTGGTGTTGTAGGACCTAAAGGGCAGAAGGTGTTTTGCCAAATCTGAGTTTAGTTAATTAATTCTAATTTTGTTTTATTAATGATTGGGTGAACTAAGCCTTTGAGTGTTGGGTTAGGGCTGTTGATTTTAACATTTCAATTCAGTGCGATGAATTATAAAAAAATTAAAATAACGCATTCAAACAATGTACACAATTAATCATGTCCCTGGACCATAATAAGGAATATTCCTACAATCAGAGCAATTCAAGCTTGAAGTACTTCCTAATTTCAGCAGGGGGCATTAAGCAAAACTCCAGCTGTATAGGCAACAAACCACACTCAGACTTGCTTGACACCAGAGACAGCGCAAGATGAGAAAGCGTTCTTGCGTTCAAACACAGCTGGATGGAGTGCAATTCCAAATGCAGGGATCTCAAGAAGTGTCAAACTACGTTTCACTTGACACAGCAACTTAAAAACTCTGTTTATGAAGCGACGCAAATGCATCTTTAGAAAAGCCCTTATAATCAATCTCCGACAGATTTGCAAATTAGATTGCTGTGCGCTATAGGACAGTGATAGGTGTATGTTTAATAATATTGAAATTAACTATATATTGCCTTCTAAAGCCACTTTTTGTACACGTCTGTCACAATAATGTAATTAATTTGAACTATTTATATTATATTCATAATACAAAATATAATTTATAATTATTTAAATCTAAATATTTAAAATTATATAATGCATTATTGTTATTTGGTGTGCCTTCTCTGCAGATATTTATATCTGATGTGATTAATTCGATTAATTGGCATGTTATAGAATTAAATTGATTAAAAATGTTAATTGATTGACAGTCCAATTTATTAAGTAGTTCATTATGACCTGACTACAACTTTACATATTAAACTCAAGCATTACCTGTGTAACCATTTTATTACATCTTGTTTTCTTTGTATGTTTAGGGACAGAAAGGGGATGGACAGCAGGGCCCAAGAGGTCCACCAGGGCCACCTGGACCTCCTGGACCCTCAATCTCAGACAGGACCGTGAGTATGGATATAACAAATACCATTCTGGACTTTCATTAGAAGAAGGGCCTTAATGATCTAATGGCACATTCACGATAAAGCTTTTGCTGCACTCGCATCTCTGGTTTACCAGTTAAGTTTTCAGTTTATTTGATTAGTCTGAAAGCTGTTTATTGAACTCTGAACTCACAAAAGTGGCAAAGTGAACTGCTATTGATTATTTTCATAGGCTGTCAGGGATTCTTTATCCAATACTGTCATTGCTGATTGCCTTCTCAACATTTTGGCCTACAAGATGATATGCATTTTGTTTAATTTTTTTAAAAGCTTTGTTGTCCATCTTTTTTTTTTTTTTTCTATGTGGATAAAATAATTTTGCTTTTAAACTGCAGTTTGAACATCAACACAGTGTGAAGCAAACTTGCCATAAATCATGATGAATTCACTAAAACTGTGTTTTGTTCCCTCTTTAGACCTTTGTGGATATGGAAGGTTCTGGATTGTTGCCGGTATTTTTTATATCTTAATTCTGTTTCCAACAAACATCCAACAATCTGTATGTCTGAAGGGGCTTCCACATGACTGGCATTAGTGTTGTGAGTGAAGCATCAACCTCAGCATAGACCCTGGCGACAACAATTTGCCACTGACCTGTCAAATTATCAGACAAGAATTACAGGACAGTTCTGATTATGTAAATTTATGTGGGCAGTGCCCGTGCTAAAATCAAAATCAGACAATGGGTCTCATTAACTAATAACTGCCTGCATTTGACATACTTAGAAACACAGAAAATCATGCAAAATTTCAGCCTGATTCACAACAGGTGCGTACACACATGAATTTGTTCTAACCCTCGTTTTAATGTTAATGAATCCGGATTATTCTAAATAAAGGAGTGCATGCCCACATATTGTATAAAACAAGCCCAAACCATCTCCAAATAAGGTCTTTCAGCACCACCCTACATGTACAGATGCAAATGTGCATGCCGCCAAAGCAATAAAATAATATATGACACTGATCTTGTTGATGCATAGAAACACTGGAGCTAAAGTCACAAGTCTGCTAATGTTCAATTTCAAATTTGAGAGTGGTAACTTTAAAACTGTTTGTTTTATTAAACATTTTCCAAGACCATGTTGTTACATGTGTCTAATGTGATTATGGCCACATAAAGCATTAGCCATTAGCACTCACATCATATGAGAGGGAGTTTAGGGACACCTAAGGTTAGCTAATGCATGTTGCATAATTTAGTGGAAAATGGACATGTATAATAATTCTTTATGAAGTAAACATTAGAATCCATCAATAATTCTCTAAGTGTGCACATTATTGGACTGAACGTATGTTGACATGAATAAGAAATTATTCACAGTAACATTTCTATTGTGAAACATTTGGGTGTAGGGCTGCAAACTTCTGGTAAACATTTGCAGCAAATAGCAATTTGCATGAGAAAATCATCAATGGAAAATTTGCAGCAAGTATGCCAGAACTCTACAATTTTAGTAAGGGATAAGCTTTCGATTGTATATTTAAATGAACATTTTAGTGGAGAAAATTAAATTACCTACCACATATATAACATTTCTTATGGTACAACCATATTAATGGTACTACTGTTTAAAAATATTGTGGCACCGCCTGTGTTTTGAAGCTGTAATATCACGATACTACCGTAGCACCGGTTTTCCATGCAACCCTACTGTGAACTGTGAGGTTTTTTTTTTTTTTGTAAGATACTATCAAGAGTGACTACACAAGAAAAATACATGGTGTCAGAATTGTATCTGCTGTTGCAAAATGGATTTGGTGAGTGTTCCTACGACAAGGATAGATTGGGACTCTGTAAACTTACCGGACTCATGGAGGAGATTTCGCCAGCACGTTCAGCTCATGTTCTCTGGCCCGCTCCAAGAAAAGTCAGAGGAAACCATGTACAGATATGTAAAACTCTTGGGAAGTAACATGCGAGGATACAAAGACTGATTCAGTCTTTGCGGAATTCCAATTCCAGTGAAAAAACTTGACATTTGAGTATTTTGTAACAGAGTTTTAAAAGGACTGTGGATATGTTAACAGTGACAAGATGGTGTGACACTGTATCATCTTTGCCACAAATTTGCTTAAAGTCAAAGAGAAGCTGTTGAATCCAGGCACGGATTTAACGCTGCAGAAGGCTATTGATATAGCTCTGTCTCCTGAGATGGCACAAGATCAGCTAAAGATGATAAACTCACGTGTTGCAGCAATACAGAACACTCAGCCAACACTGTGTTTAGCAAAAGGGGAACACCAGCCCGACATAAGCACAGAGCAATTGAGAAAGAAACCACCAGAAGCATCACCAAGTAAAGACCATGTGGTCAGCGTGCACAGCAGCACAGCCAGAAACACATGTACTCTGCAAGAGGCTGTCAGTACAAAATATGCAACAAGCTCAACCAATTCACAATGATACAGTGCATCCGGAAAGTATTCACAGCGCTTCACTTTTTCCACATTTTGTTATGTTACAGCCTTATTCCAAAATGGATTAAATTCATTATTTCCCTCAAAATTCTACAAACAATACCCCATAATGACAACGTGAAAGAAGTTTGTTTGAAATCTTTGCAAATTTATTAAAAATAAATAACGAAAAAAATCACATGTACATAAGTATTCACAGCCTTTGCCATGACACTCAAAATTGAGCTCAGGTGCATCCTGTTTCCACTGATCATCCTTGAGATGTTTCTACAACTTGACTGGAGTCCACCTGTGGTAAATTCAGTTGATTGGACATGATTTGGAAAGGCACACACCTGTCTATATAAAGTACCACAGTTAACAGTGCATGTCAGAGCACAAACCAAGCCATGAAGTCCAAGAAATTGTCTGTAGACCTCCGAGACAGGATTGTATCGAGGCACAGATCTGGGGAAGGGTACAGAAAAATTTCTGCAGCATTGAAGGTCCCAGTAATCACAGTGGCCTCCATCATCCGTAAATGGAAGAAGTTTGGAACCACCAGGACTCTTCCTAGAGCTGGCCGCCTGGCCAAACTGAGCGATCGGGGGAGAAGGGCCTTAGTCAGGGAGGTGACCAAGAACCCGATGGTCACTCTGACAGAGCTCCAGCATTTCTCTGTGGAGAGAGAAGAACCTTCCAGAAGAACAACCATCTCTGCAGCACTCCACCAATCAGGCCTATATGGTAGAGTGGCCAGACGGAAGCCACTCCTCAGTAAAAGGCACATGACAGCCTGCCTGGAGTTTGCCAAAAGGCACCTGAAGGACTCTCAGACCATGAGAAACAAAGATTGAACTCTTTGGCCTGAATGGCAAGCGTCATGTCTGGAGGAAACCAGGCACCGCTCATCACCTGGCCAATACCATCCCTACAGTGAAGCATGGTGGTGGCAGCATCATGCTGTGGGGATGTTTTTCAGTGGCAGGAACTGGGAGACTAGTCAGGATCGAGGGAAAGATGAATGCAGCAATGTACAGAGACATCCTTGATGAAAACCTGCTCCAGAGCGCTCTGGACCTCAGACTGGGGCGAAGGTTCATCTTCCAACAGGACAATGACCCTAAGCACACAGCCAAGATAACAAAGGAGTGGCTCCGGGACAACTCTGTGAATGTCCTTGAGTGGCCCAGCCAGAGCCCAGACTTGAACCCGATTGAACATCTCTGGAGAGATCTGAAAATGGCTGTGCACCGACGCTCCCCATCCAACCTGATGGAACTTGGGAGGTCCTGCAAAGAAGAATGGGAGAAACTGCCCCAAAATAGGTGTGCCAAGCTTGTAGCATCATACTCAACAAGACTTGAGGCTGTAATTGGTGCCAAAGGTGCTTCAACAAAGTATTGAGCAAAGGCTGTGAATACTTATGTACATGTAATTTGTTTTGTTTTTTATTTTTAATAAATTTGCAAAGATTTCAAACAAACTTCTTTCACGTTGTCATTATGGGGTATTGTTTGTAGAATTTTGAGGAAAATAATGAATTTAATCCATTTTGAAATAAGGCTGTAACATAACAAAATGTGGAAAAAGTGAAGCGCTGTGAATACTTTCTGGATGCACTGTATATAGATCAAGGCAGACAGCTAAATGTAAAACCAAGAATGCAGTTGAAAACATGAATGAACTGTTTATTGATGCAATTAACAAACAGTACAGAGACAGAATGTGAGCAGGCTTTTTCCAAAGTTGAAGAACACAGGCACATAAAGGACATGTTTAAATTTTACACTGGGGCCCAAGGATATAATAACATTATAACAAATGTAAAAATCTCTTTGAGTTGAAAATCTCTGTGTGGTTTGAGTTGTTTTTTTGTGAATTTAGAATTAATTTTAGTGCAAATCTATTCATGAATAGATGTGTGAAAGTGTTTGTTCGTAGATTTCACGTACAAAAACGTGCATCTGCACAGTTAGTAAATTAAACTCAATCTCTGCGGCGCTTTTCATGTGGAGATCAAAGCATCTGTTGACGCTGGCATTGAATTACACTTGATGCTGCTGTTTGACGATGGGCTTGATTGCCACGTTGATGCCCTGGTTCCGTCATGTGGAAGCCACTATTTTCTGTTAAATTTACTTAATTCAATATGTTTACATCTTTCTCAGGGTCTACGTGGACCTCGTGGTCCCCCTGGTCCACCTGGGCCCCCAGGACCCAGTGGAGGATCAGGATTTGGATCTAATGGAGCTGACCCAACTGCAGAAAATGGGGCCACTGGCCATCCTGTAAGAAATGTTGCTTTCCTTACTACCAACTATAATAGATTCAAACCTAGACCCTCAGCAATGATCCACAGTTTGCCAGCACTCTCAGTAGTGGCTTGGGACAACAGAGATAGGAGGGGCAGATTCTTGCTTTGAGTGCTGTGGGTTATGTATTACCACGCATAAATGCACAACCTGACATGTGTTGTGCCCTCGCATAATAGAGTGGCACTCTAAAATTGATTGGGATATTTAACACTTTAATTATCATAATACTTGGACTGTTTTACACAATATTGCCAAATTATCAATACACACAACAAAAATTAATTGCTCATTGCATTCCCATAGATTTCCACTGGAAAAAATAATTGGTGCAATGAACTTTTGGTTGGCAGCAATTTATAGTGTGGATCTATCAGGGTTGGGAGGGTTACTTCTGAAATGTAATCCACTACAGATTACAGAATACATGCTGTAAAATGTAATTTGTAACATATTCCGTTAGATTACTCAAGGTCAGTAATGTATTCTAAATACTTTGGATTACTTCTTCAGCACTGGTAGATTTTTTCACTTGTTTTGACTATAAAAACTCAGTACAGTAAGACAAAATACACATGTTAAAAATACATTCTCTGAAAAACCGAAATATCTTATGCAGTGTTGTTTCTAAAACAAGATCAATCAAACTGATCTTGGTTTAAGGATTTTTAGATATTTTTACAGGAAAACAATACAAAAATTATGATCAAGAATATGATTTTTGCCCTAACATCAAAGATCTTACTAGAAAAAAGAAATTATGATCCAACGTGAATTTTCTTGATAAAAAAATATGATTGTGTCTGGTAACATGTGCATGTAAAATGTCTAGAAATAGCATTTTAATTTAGCGTAAAGCTGACAATTTACACAAGGTTTATTTCTATTTCTTCTGCTCCAAACTTACTTCAAACTTACTTCTCTGTCTGCTCGTATGAATGTAACACATCATAAGAAAGTGTTTCACCGCTGTTCAAATGCACTTTGGATCACATCATTTATATGTATAAATGTTTTCCATCTGAAAGGACTAAATATTAAATGAAACAAATGACAATAAAATGCAAAGTAATCTCTTCAGTAATCAAAATACTTTTTGAATGTAACTGTATTCGAATTACCAATTATTTAAATTGAACTGTAGTGGAATACAGTTACTTATATTTTGTATTTTAAAAAAGTATTCCCGTTACATGTATTCCGTTACGCCACAACACTGGGATCTATTGTATGTTTTCAAGCGGATGAATATTTTGGTGTGGCACTGTCCCACCTGCTCATGTAGACAAGAAGCAGCTGTTCATCCTTCTAATTAACTCAAATTTATGAAGGATCCTATTCATCCCATGTTTATTTTACAATGATTGGTAGAATCTTATTGAAAGCACCTGGGGCCTCATTTATAAAACACATACAATTAAACATGCAAATGACCCTAAATTCCATGAATTTGATCCTAAGTTAAAAGAAAACAAATCAGGATTTATAAAGACAGAAACTGACATGAAAATGTAACACTGAAAAGCATGCAAACAAACTTTTTTGAGCTCATGCACTGGTATGTCAGTGCACACTGACTTGATTTTCTGTTGACTTTTAGTGATGCATGTCTGGATAGTGAATAAAAAAGGGGGCTGAATTGTACACAGTGCAGATAAAATTTGTATTAAGGATGTATGTTATCTGTGATATTTGTGTGTGTGTGTGTTTTTTTTGTTTTTGTTTTTGTACATAAAAAACATACACATAATTCCATTTATGTTATTCCATAGTTTTAATGACTTCACTATTATTCTAAAATGTGAAGAAAAAGTTACTTCTTTTCAGTTACTTCTTTGCGCCTGTTGGTGGCACAAAATAAACATCTTTTAACTAATTGCACTGACCCAAATGCAGTCATTTACGACCAGAAAAAGTCTAATTATCCTTTATTAAAATTTGTGTGTCTGCAATTCCTCTGAAAGACTGCAGAGTGTTTAAGCATCATAAGCGTTTCCCCATGACTGACAACAATGAATCTATCATACTGCAAACTGCAGAGCACGATTTTTTATCAAGCTATACAAAAAAAGTCAACAATACTAGCCTTAAACTATGAGTTTCAATAACGTTTGTATGTCACTGTAATGTGTGCTCATCACTCACTTTTATTCCAAATTAATCCGGCCCTCTTTTCTTGTTGAGCAAGACTGACGAACTGAATAAACAACTTGCCTACTCTCGTTCATCTGGTCAGCAGATCCTCATTTATGAATGAGATGACTGATGTCGTTCGTGAACGAACTGAATGTACTGGTACACTCGTTCGAGAATGACATGCATGAATGAGTATCTGATGACCGACTGGTTCAGTGAAGCCAGCTCTCGAATGCTATTGGCTCGTACTAAAGTCACCTTTAAAAGCAATACAAATGGAATTTTCATGTCGACATATGTTCGAAGACAAATGTGAGTTTAAACACAATAACAGTTTTTACCATAAATGGCAGGTCTTATTTTCTTATATTTTGTCAAATGCTTGGCTTTACGTTTACCAAGACAAGAAAAGGCTAATAATATCTTTCACTGTGCACCAAAGCACAGCATTTCCATTCATAATTCATGTCATTTTAACTGTATGGTTTTCAGTCATTTTTAAATGTTGCGGATTACGTTTTGTGCATGCACATTAACATGACGTAGTGCATTTCAACCCTTTCTCTCCTTGTTAAACGCGATTGACTCACATGCCGAACTGTACGAACAACATGCCTCCTATCGTTTAGTCATTCATCAGATCCTCATTCACGAACAAGATGACTGAGTGAGTCATTAATTTCGTTCATGAACGAGTATACCATGACATTTATTTCGTTCATGAACGAGATGTCTCAAACAACCGACTCTACTGGTTCAGTGAAGGGGCGTATTCGTTCAGCAGGTTGAACCAATGATACGCTGCCTCACAGACTGCACTCGAATCCTATTGTCATAGTCAATCTTTATAGGCATGAAAAGCCACCAAAGCATCACTGACTTTGTTAGGGAGAGACATCAGTGAATGAGAAATTTCAGTCAGTATATGGAGGTGAATGAGAACAATTTGTTCACTTAACAGATTCGTTCAAAAAGACTGAATGAAAAAAACATCACTTATTCCTTTCTTGTTTATTCCACGTTCATAAGTACACAAGGAGTATGCAGTGTTTGAGTTAGTTTGCTCAATATTTCAAGTTAATTAACATGCTTGTGTGGTACAAAATCTAAATCTGAAAGTTCTATTAACTTAAACTTGGAGTTTATTAACGTAAATAAACTGACTGCCTCAGATTTTTGGAATGAATGACTTTCCACATGTGCTTTATAATGCATTCTGTCTCACCATATGTAGATATTTGTGGCCATTCTGTAGGTGGAGTGCATGTGGTTGTTTATGTGTGCATGGTTTTAAGATTTTTTGTGAATAATCAAGTTGGATGGATTTAGGAGAAATGTTCTTCCTTGCATACAGACATTTTATCTGTCATAGGAACAAGTAGGATATTATGCACTTCCCTGAAATTTTGGTGATGTTTCCCTCACTGCTGAATAAAATGTTTTCTGCAAATGGAAAATGAAGTTCAATTGATTTTATTAAATTCTGTATTGTTGTTTGTTCTATGCGTTTAATGACTCAGGGTCCCCCAGGTCGACCTGGAATTCCTGGTGCTCCTGGCCCCCCAGGTCCCCCAGGTCAAAAGGTAAGGGACATAACAGAGGTATCCTCATATGCCTGATATTAAAAGTAAAAGCAATTCCTCCTCTCTTACTGTTAGGGTGACTGTGGTACCCATGGCTTGCCTGGAGATGCAGGGGAAGAGGTAAGATATTCTGACAATATTTCTCTACTTCTAGCTTTTTTAATGAACTGGATGTGTAGATTTCATTAAAACTTTGAAATCTATCAGACATTCTCATACTGTATCCCATTTTCATCACATATCTCAGAGGGTTTTTCCATTGGGAAGATCATTTATGCTTTTCTCCCCATAGCAAAGTTCTTCCTCCACTGTCACTTCTTTTTTCTCCAATTGGTTGCCTTCCTGGGGGATTGATTGGGCACAGGTATCCCACATCATGCATATAAGAACTGCATTGCTAACTGCATGGAGTGTGATGTGTCAAAATTGTCAAAAAAACTCAACTAATAAATGAATGCGTGATTATTAAAGTCATAAGCTCACTGAAAACTTCTTGTTGCATAGTCTAATGAATGTCTGCCTGCAAAGAGTGCAAGAGAATTGAACATTTCAGATTGATATGCTTTAGCTCTCTTCATGGTCTATTTTAATCTATGTACTGATCTCTAATTGCTTGAGGCTTGCATGTCTTTATGGGCATGAGCATTTTTATCATGTTGGAACCAGGGCAGCTCACATACCCTGGATTACATTGTTCTCAAAAATGGTCGGTACTATAAGAAATTATTTTCAGAAAAAATGTATATGGTGCACAGGGTTCTTCAGGGATGTCAAGGCAGGAAGGGCTGGCTGTACTCCCTGGGCCCAGAGGACCTCAGGGTCCCCCAGGACCTCCTGGACCCCCTGGACCTGCCTTCAGAGTCACTGTAAATCAGTTAATCCTTGAAATTCAGCACCATTATGGCTTTTGATGCATCATGCATTAGTTGACAAAGAGCACCATGTGTGTGTGTGTGTGTGTGTGTGTGTAGCCTGATGGAGAAGAAAAAGAAGTTGCTCTTCAGTACATTCCTGGTGTCATGGGGCAACCAGGTCCACAGGTAAATGTGAACTGCTGTTATACCCTCATTTTAATCCAGACATCTCAGTACAGCATTTATACCACCTCATCCCTGTGTTTCTTCTCTCTGAAGGGACCTCAGGGGTTACCTGGACTACCTGTGAGTTAATGATTCTAAATTTGTTAATGATTTGTTTATAATAAATACACTACTTAATGTTATCAAAATATAATATAATCTTCTCAGGAGAACATATTTTGCTTCTCTTTTTTCATCTTTAACCTTCCCAGGGTAAAGCTGGTTTCCCAGGTATTCCAGGGCAGAAAGGCGATGAAGGGGCAAGAGGGCGAGATGGAATTCCAGGGTTAGATGGCTTCCCTGGAGGAATAGTGAGTGATAGTTGATCAAGCTGGGAGTTCAGCTTTAAAGAGTAATCTTGTAGTTTGTATTGATTTCTTCTCAATTTCAACTATTTTACAGGGGCTAAAAGGGGAAAGAGGATGGAAAGGTGACAAAGTGAGTGATAATTTTTTTTAATTTGAAGACTTGGGGAAATTGCTCAAAGACACAGTGGTGGAAGAGCAGGATAGTGATCTCTGAAATCACTCAACCCTCATCTGCTTTGGAATTCAAACAACTACAACATTGAAACCATTATGTGGACCTGTGCAACAGGTTTATAATCATCGGTATTTGTCTTCAGGGTGAGCCTGGTCATGTACAAGGGCCTCCAGGGCCACCAGGACCACCTGGTCCTCCTGGACCACTTATGTATATTAATGGCAGTGTAAGTTTTATAAAGATTGTTTCACCCTATGAGGACTTATGTATCTATATCACACCATATTGCTTTCTCACATCTCAGCACTCAGTACCTGTTAATTCAAATGACATCTAATTTCAGCAGGATGGAGTGTATGGAATTCCAGGACCACAGGTGAGATGCAACAATAAAAATGTTATTAATCATTAATGACTGTGTAATTATGATTTGCGAATTGCATAACTCACTAACATGAGGCAGACAAAATAACATTCTCTGTGCATTGTGAACAGCTTTGTGTTTTGTTCTTGTTTTTTCAGGGTCCACCTGGTATAGCTGGCCAGGCAGGAATCCCTGTAAGTTTTTAATGTGTAAAGTATCAGTATTAAGCACAGCTGTTGCATGGTTAAGGCTTCATGAAACTAAGCTTCTGTTTTAGAGCTCCACAGTTGTAGTCTATTCCTGCTGAACACTGATGTAAATTTAGTAAGCAGTGGGATTTTTGTATGCTTCAATCTTCTATTTGGAGCCCACTGGAAAAATGTGCCCTGCTTTGAGCTTCACAGACTGACGAGGCCCAAACTTTACCCTTACAAGCTTGTAAGGCTGTTCAGCCTGTCAGGCAGAAAGCCAAGGCACTTTCCCCCACTGGGCCAGTAGCGACAACGTCCCTTTTTGCCTCAGCTGATGGCTTATAGGATTGTCTCTCAGCAGTAACATTGTTGTGGCTTTTTAAATCTTTAAATCTGTTGCTCCTTTTATTGTTATAAACCTATAAAACAAAGTCCTATGGAGCTAAAGATGTTATGAATGATGCACAATGACAATTTGGATTTTATATATATATATATATATAGGGGCCAATGGGACCAAAAGGTGACCGGGGCGCACAAGGACCACCAGGAGACTCTATCAAGGTAATGTTTTTTCTTCTGTCACAACTTTATAGAACATGAATCAAATTAATACTGAAAAGCTAACTAGGTGTAGGTGTAAGGGAATAGGTGTATGTACAGTATGTACCAATAAATTAACCTGTTGAGACATTTACCTTTTGGAGCCCATATTAAAATGACACACCCTAACTAAAATGGTAGCAACTTCTGAACCCTTTGGGCTAAAGGCATAATTTAGGTATCTTCTGAAAGAGGACACTTAGGGCTTTAATGGCCGAAGTTAAATTAGTTAGAAAAGCCTAAGTATATTGAAACTGAAGTGTTGAGCACAGAACCTTTTATTATGTAAAAATATAAATAAAAATATATATTTTTATATAATGTAACAAGGTTAGGATTGGGAAAGGAGGAGGCGAGAACCGGCTTGACAAAATAAATAAAGTTTAATGATAAACTTAAACAAAAACACACAAACATAAACACAAACAGAGCAGCTGCCTGTAGCTCTATCTCGTTGGAACTGCCGTCTCCGGCAGCCTTTATCCCTCTCGTCAGCTTAATTAGCCTGATTAGGGGCCGGGCGTGCATCATCACGGCCCGCTCCCCAGCCCCGCCCTCCTCCTTGCCACACTCCTCCCTCTTTTCCTCTTCCCCCCTGCCGGCAGGTCTTCCCTTCCTTCTTGGACCTGGGAGGGAGACAAGGGGTGGGAAAAACAACAAAAAACGAGAGGGAAAGGCCAACACGGAGCAACAACGGGAGAGAGAGAGGAGAGAGAGAAAAAAAAAAACTTACTCACCGGTTCTCTGATACGCCATAGCCTGGTCCTCGGTCACTCCTCCACCCTCTAGTGGATGACAGCCACTCCTCCCCGGATGGATCGGAGGCAGTCCTCCGCCCCCTGGCGAACAGAACATCCCGCTGTGTTTTGGTGGATAGTAGGAGTCTCCTCCGTCCCTGGCAGCAGTTCTCCCACTCCAGGCGGCCGGTAGTGAGCTCCTCCCCTCTCGCAGATGGCGATCTTCCCTTCGACCCCGCCTTGTTTTAGCAGCCGGTAGGGGTCTCCTCTGCCCCTGGCAGCAGCCTGACTGCTTCAGGCGGTCCCCTCACGGTCAGCGGTCATTCCTCCGCTTTCAGGTGGCCAGGCTCCTCCGTCCCCTGGCGGATGGCCGCGGCTGCTCCTTTGGGGTGGATGGTAGTGGTGAGGACTCTACTACAGCGCATCCCTCCTCTTTCCCGGGCTTCGGCACCAATGTAACAAGGTTAGGATTGGTTAAGGAGGAAGCAAGAACCGGCTTGAAAATATAAATAAAGTTTAATGATAAACTTAAATAAAAACACACAAACATAAACACATACAGGGCAGCTGCCTGTAGCTCTCTCTCTCTCTGGAATCTTTATCCCTCTCGTCGGCTTAATTAGCCTGATTAGGGGCCGGGCGTGCATCATCACGGCCTGGCCCCGCCCTCCTCCTTGCCACAATAATAAAATGCAATTGTCTCAAATAAGTTATGTTTCAAATTTAAGGGTGATAGCACCAAAAAAATTAGGCTCCTGCAAACTTTTTTTTTTTCATGTCTAGACATACGTATTTCCAAAATTGACAACTTGGAGACTCCAAAAGGCCATTTGGTAACGAAATGATCTTAGGGGTACAGAAAGCTACTACATGTACATTTAAATGTACCACATATAATAAACCTTTGACTTTTTAAATTATAAAATACTGCACACAATAACATCGAGTTCACTGATTCTTGAGAAATTACATTTTTATTTTTTAATACTAAATTAATTTGAAATGGTATTTGTAGGCAAAGTTTCAGTTAACAAACCATGTAAGAGAACAGGTTTTTATAAAAACACTTATTTCCTGAGAATTGATATTTATTCACGTCATAACTTACATCTTACTGTCATTTGTGTCATCTCCGTCAGATACACTGAAACGCATGATATTTTAATTTGATCCATCCAGTGAGTGTAAAGTCTTTAATTATCTAATAATGGTGTTCAGTAAAGGAATGAAGAGATCAAATTCATTCTATAATTTTTCTTTTTCTGTTTTCACACTATTCTGAAAATGTTGACGGAGTTGACAAAAATGGATATTTTTCCATCTTAACCATGTGTTTTACTCTGGAGCTGTTTCGTTTTTTTCCTGAGTTGAAGCTGCTAAACTAAAATGCTTCCACAATTCTTAACAGAAATGATCATAATGAGATGACGGTGTTGATATGTTGATGCTGTGACCGCAGTGACTTAAATATTATTTGTTTAAAATATGAAAAACTATAAAACTTACCAGACCACGTGTCCTACTGTTGCATCCACCATGAGCAGGAAGTGTGAAAGTGTATTTGGAGTTACAGCTGACCATGATATTGTCTAACTTATTCAGGATTATAAAAAAATCGGACAAGTGAGGACAAACTATATGATAGGCAGTTTTATATGGAAAAAATAATTACAAATGTACTTTATGTGTTGTTTGATATCTTACAGATCCCAACCGTTCATTTGATATTTATATTTATGAATTTGTTGCATTTTAAACACTTTGTTTGCCAGTGTAACATTTTGATCTCTTGCTGAGGACAGGTTAATTACATGTGCTTCCAAGTATAGAGCATGCATTAAAAAAATTTCTAATGAAATTATTTAAAATTGTAAGTGAAAAAAATGCCCCAAGTATACACTATTCCTTTCTTGGAAAATATTCAGATATTTGTAAGTAGTTTAAGATTGTAGGGCTTGTTTTGCATGCTTTGTTTTCTGCAAAAACCTTTTTTTCCACACTGATTAATGAGATACACCTAGAAACAGTCACCATAGGAACAGGAAACATGAACACATGATCTAGAGATAAAACTTCATAATTTACAAAGCAACAAACCAAAAGACACATGAACACAAAGCCGACTAAATCTGTTACAATGCATGAATATCCACCAGTGTTTGGAAAATTATTTTTCTAATCTAATTCATTTTTCATCCTCTGACATTACGTAACATTTTTCTCTTTTCTTTAGGGTCAGAAGGGTGAGCCTGGATTGATGCCTGAATCAAGTGGTAACCCCATTTACACTGGACTGGCTCGACAGCTGGTGAGAAACCTGTGGTTTTCAACTAGAGAGATGAGCTCTGTTTGGTTATTATTGTGTATTTGTATCATAGCATTCTTAGACAATGTATGTAGTCACTGTGCCTTTAAACCCCTTTTTTTTAGGGTGATCCAGGACCTCCAGGACCACAGGGACCTGTGGTAAGTCTTTATGTCTTGCTGTTATACTGCACAAAAATGTTCCAATTGACACATTTTCATAGCAAAAGGTGAAGCATGCCCTTTTGAGAAATATTGATGATTGCATTGGTATTACAAGAGTATTTGAATTAAGTTGCTCCAAGAATATATGTTTTTCATTAATAAGGGACCTGTTGGGCCAGCTGGATTAAAAGGTGAAATAGGACTTCCAGGCAGACCAGTGAGTACCTCTGAAAACTTCCTGAGTCCTTAACTTTTCTGGTATTGAATTGTAGCATTATTGTCCCGTAGCATATGCTTTAACATAGGTTAAATTTAATTAAACTTGTTCTTGTTCAAATAAGGGTCGACCTGGCTTGAATGGTAAAAAAGGGGAAAAAGGTGATTCAGGCTCCGGTGGAGGATATGGTTATGGCTACCCGGTAAGAAATAAGCAACTTATCAATCATTTGCTTTTCATTGTTACCAGACGATGTTCAGAACACTAAATGTATTTAAACTGGTTTTAGGGTCCCCCTGGCCCACCTGGGCCACCCGGTCCTCCTGGACCCCCAGTTTCTGTGGACAGATATAATGTGAGTGATAAATTAATATCTGTCGGTTTTGTTTGCTAGAGCAATTTCAAATCTTTTGAAATTCATGCATATTTTAATTTCATGGCAATATTAAAGGGGTCACGACATACTTTTTTTGTTTTGTTATTTTATTATTTTCCTTGAGGTCCAAAAATAATTTATCCACCCTGTTTCTGGCCCTCAGACTGAAACGCTCGGTTTGCCGCTGCTTCTCCTTTAAGACTGCAATAGAAATTCCCACTGTTATGATTCGCTAATATCTTTGCATAGCAAATAATCATCTATGAATACATGTGAACACTGCATGGTAACTGGTGCAACCCCTCAAATACATCCATACAGTATATATTTGAAACTCGACTGGAAGAGAATAAACCAGCTCCACAACCACAAATATTATTTCAGTGTACGTACATAACGCACATAACGCACATAACGCACATTTGACACAAAACAACAAGAACAAAGTAGGTGAAACACTGTTGCTACAGAATGCATCCAACTGTTTACACAAGCCCAGATAGCGAATGCTGCGCTCAAAGCCATGAATATCAAACTGTCATCAACAGATGAAACATTAATTCATAAATTGCTTACATGGTTGTTGGTCATTGGTTACTTACGTGCAGTGTTGTGGAACTTTGCTATTAAACGTAATGTTAATTACGGTACAGATGTTGGTAAGTTTGCACCAGCTCGCCAATAACTGGTGTCTGGTCCAAAATAGTTTTTAACCCCATCTTTTTTGCTCCATCTTTCACTAACAGTTCCTTTGCAAAGCCTGCATCATATTGTGATTGGTTCAGAAGCAATACATGCTGAACTGTTGCAATCAGGAACTGTTAAACTTCAGCTATTCTATCCTAATGTTGGGATGCTTTGACAGAGGCCAAGGGAGGTATGCTGTATGGCTAAAAGTTTGTGGACACCTCCTGTTAATTAACATGTTTGGCTATTCCATTCATTCCAGTGTCTGTCTTCTGATGAGCCATTGACACATTTCCTATGAAACTTTTAAGCTGTGCTTTCAGCAATCGCCAATGTTCTTTACACAGGATGCAGTTCTTTCAGTCAGAGGCAGTGTAGAGGAATTGAGCAGAAGGAGAGACATTTTTAAAAGTTTAAATTGATTTAACTTGACACATCATCTGAAAATCGTGTTGCTTATTGAGCAAGACATCCATCTAGAGCATAGACCAACAAATACAAAATAGCACAGATGAGGGCATATAGTCTATAACACATCCAGGATGAGTTCTTGTATTCAAAACAGCAAGACGCAGTGCAGCAGAGCTGAACAAATTGGGGGTCTCATTTTTAAAGACATAACTTGACACACTGCCTTAAAAATGCAACGCTCATGGTGCGAGACACATGGCAACAGTCAAAGACGACTTCTAGTATATGTTTACATAGAATTTTTTTCAATTCAGTTCAATTTATTTTATATAGCACATTTAAAAAAAAAGAAAATAATTCACCCAATTTGGAATGCCCAATTCCCAGTGTGCTTTTTAAGTCCTCGTAGTCGTGTAGTGATTTGCCTCAATCCGGGTGGCGGAGGATGAATCCCAGTTGCCTCTGCATCTGAGACCATCAACCCGCTCATCTTATCTCATGGCTTGCTGAGCGCATTGCCACGGAAACATAGCATGTGTGGAGGCTTCACGCCATCCACCGCGGCATCTGTGCCCAACTCACCACGTGCCCCACCGAGAACGAACCACATTATAGCGACCACGAGGAGGTCACCCCATGTGACCCTACCCTCCCTAGCAACCGGGCCAATTTGGTTGCTTAGGAGCCCTGGCTGGAGTCACTCAGCACACCCTGGGATTCGAATTAGCGAACTAGCGAACTCCAGGGGTGGTAGCCAGCGTCTTTTACCACTGAGCCACCCAGGCCCCTAAAAACAACTTTGTTGAACAAAGTGCTTCACAATCAAGAATCTAGAAACAGTTAAGAGATTAAGAATGATGGAATAATCACCACACATAACATACATATAAGCAATATAAATTCAACAGGAAAGACTATATGTTAAAAAGGACAGTGTATGTGCATATAACTCCAGTTTAAGATTCCCTAGATTCAAAAGCAAGAGAAAGAGATAAGTTTTCAATTGAGACTTGAAGACCTCAACAGAACGAATATGAAGGGGGAGATTATTCCATAGTTTAGGGGCAACTACTGAAAAAGCTCGATCCCCCTTAGATTTTTGCTTTGGTGTGAAGATCTCAGTAACCTAGAAGATTTGTGGTGTCTTAGGAGATCACTAATATACTGAGGAGACAGATTGTGTAGTGCTTTAAAAACCAGTAATAAAATCTTAAAATCAATTCTGTAGCGTATTGGAAGCCAATGAAGAGAGGATAGCACAGGAGTAATATGCTCCCTTTATTTAGTGCCAGTCAGTAGCCTGGCTGCAGCATTCTGCACGAGTTGCAGACGGGACAGTTGCTGCTGACAGACCCCTGCATAGAGAGACTTACAATAGTCTAGTCTTGAGGTAATAAAAGCATGAACAACTGTCTCTAAATCTTTGAAACTGAGCAAGGGTTTTAGCCTAGAATTCATTCTGAGCTGGTAAAAGCTGTTTTTAACAACAGAATTTATCTGATTCTCAAAGCTAAGTGCCGAATCAATTATGACACCGAGATTTCTCACCTTATCTTTCACAGCTATCGCCAAGGAAGCAAGAATACTGACTATCCTCTCAGTATATTTCGGAGGCCCAAATATAATAATCTCTGACTTGTTTTTATTTAGCTGGAGAAAATTACTAGACAACCAGCTTTTAACCTCTTACAGACAGACCATCAGGGACTTAAGGGACTGATCATTCCCAATTTTCAGAGGTAGGTACAGCTGTGTGTCATCTGCATAAATATGATAAGAAATGGCAAGTCAGCGGCAAATAGATCCTAGAGGTTGTATGTATAATGAAAACAAAATTGACCCCAGGATAGAGCCTTGAGGTAGGCCATATTTCAGAGTAACAGAGGAGGATGAATAGTTTCCAATGACGGCTCTAAATCCAGACTGGAATATGTCTATGATGTAATTTTCTGATAAAAAAGGGGTGATTTGAGATAAAACAACCTTCTGTAACACTTTTGATAAAAATGGTAATTTTGAGACTGGACGAAAATTTTCCAGCACTGTGGGGTCAAGGCCTGTTTTTTTTTTTTTTTTTTCTTAAAGGATGAACCGCTGCTTGTTTAAAACAGGACAGGACAATACCATTAATCAAATAGCTGTTTACAATGGACTGAACACTAGGGCCTGTAATGTCAAACAGGTCTTTCACAAATCGAGGAAGGATAGGATCCAAAGGACTGGATATCAGTTTCATATGTTTAATTATGTCTGCTAAGGTTGGAAGAGAGGATCAAAATATCCAAGAACTTGAGATGGGAGACGATAATTCAATATTAGAGGAAGTAATGTGTGATCTGATAAGATCAATTTTATTTACGAAAAATTTAAAAAAGTCTTCACAGGCATTTGGAGTTGAATATAAGGGTGTGATAGCCGGGTTAGCACCTTGTTTATGGTGCTAAACAGGACTTTTGGGCAGTGAGCATTTCTATTTATTAAGTCTGAGAAGTATTTTGTTCTTGCAGCTTTAGCCGCATGCTGATAATTATTAAGTGAGTCTCTTAACTTTTCATAAGAAATCTGAAGCTTGTCACTCTTCCACCGGCGTTCGGCTTTCCTACAGATCTGCCTAAGAGCACATGTCTCGTTATTGACCCATGGTTGAGCTTGAGATTTGTGACGTTTATTTCTAAGTGGGGCACCAACATTCATAATGTCAAGGCATGTAGAATTAAACAGTGCAGTCAGCTCCTCTGTACCTAGAGAGGGCTCTGGTGTCTCAATAATAGTAGAAACTGAACATGCTGCATAAGCCTCTGCAAAAAATACAGCTGTAGACTCAGTAACAGATCGAAATTGACAGTCAACCAGTCTACTCTTAGATGTAAAAGTAGGAAGTTTGACATTAAAAAAGACAGGTTTATGGTCAGACAGATAACTGTCCTCTTTGACCACATCACTGATGGATAAACCCATGGATAAAACCAGGTCAAGTGTGTGACCATGCCTATGAGTAGCATCACAAACTGACTGAGACAAATTAAAAGAGTCCATAAGTTCAGAGAACTGTCTAGCCAGTGGTTTAGACGGACAACACACATGGATATTGAAGTCCCCAATGATCAGGAGATTGTCAGTGCTGGGAACAATGAAAGAAGGAAAATCCGAAAAGTCTTGTATAAAATCCTTGTCATATTTGGGTGGGCGGTAGATCAAAGCACAACACACTATGTGAGTCAGATCCAGTTTAAGCAGTTGTAGCTCAAAACTTGAATATTTTTCCATTGGGAGTACACTGCATTTAAAACAGTCTTTAAGAAGTGTGGCTACACCCCCACCCCGACCAGTGGTTCTAGGGGTATTAAACGTGTTGTTGTTCCTAGGCAACAGTTCAGAAAGAAGGCAGGTATCAGCAGGATCAAGCCATGTCTCAGTTAAAAACAGAAGGTCCATATCATGTGATGCAATAAAATCATGCAGTAGAAACGTTTTATTTGCTACTGATCTGCAGCTTTAACTGTGGTAGAGCCTGAAGGCTGTGTTTGTGTTTGTGCTGAGAACTCCTGTTCCTTTAGATAGTGATAATCCGATCGTCCATACTGTCTGTGTGCTTTTTTCGGAAAGCGCCGAAATACTGGCGCAGGCTGAACAGGGTGTACAGGAAAAAGCCATGTTCGCTGAAGCGAAGAGTAGATGCCCCAGTCAGAGCCGATGGAGCATGCATTTCTCACCTTCCTCGCCAAATAGCCTCCGCGCTTTCCTCGTCTCTTATGGCACTTCTTTTTAAAACAGGAGCGGCAGTGCAGACTATATAATTCCACAAATAAAGACGAAAGTAGTTTAGAGTGGGTGAAATGTTGATCACCAGTCGCGATGTACAGAGTTAATGGAGGTTTGAATGTCCAAGAGTGTTTGACGATCATATGCCAACATTGATGAAACAGTCCGAGTCAACAAGTAAATGATTAACATAAAAACACAGACGATTGGATGAGCCGGTGAGAAAGCCGGTTAAGGTGTTTACATTCCACGCAAAATCATGTAATGTGCAAAAATCTACCCGTGTCGATCGTTTTATTCTTACACCGTTTATGACCTTAAACCGATAGAAGAACGCCGTTTATTGCCTTTACATGACCACACGCGTTGTAGGCTTATTAAGCATAATCGTAAAACGTGCATGTAAACACGCTCAATGATGTAAAAGTAGGTGTTGATATCTTGCTATGGAGGCGGTCATGTGTTAATGTATTCAACTGTGTGACATCACAAAGTTGGGGAAGTAGAAAATGAGTCATTTTGACAACTTGGTTCCTATAAATGCTTTTTTTTTTCTTTCTTTTTTTTTTTTTTTTTGCATCAGGGAGGAAGTTTTAAGTTCTGAAACGTACAATATGTTTTCATTTTACAATGAAGTCTTTTGTGCCAAAAGATCAAGGAAAATGTCATTCCTCATGTCATGACCCCTTTAATACAAATAAATACACTTTATTGGCTTCCAGTGTTTAACAGAATGTTTTGTACCCTCAGGGTTATGATAGCAGTTCAAGGTTTCCCTATGGTGAGTTTATGAGGCTCATTTGTCACCCTTTCCAATCATATCCACTGTGATCCCATTCATATAAGTTAAATGTGAATTTAAAGTTATACTTGTTTGTGATAACTCAGAGGTGCTCTTATTTCATACTATTACCTCAGCTATAAAAGGAGACAAGGGGGAAAGAGGAGCTCCAGGCATCCCTGGCTTGCCAGGTAAGATTTATATACCTAACCTAGCCAGAGTTACGCATAAAGCCTTCAATAAATATAAATAAATAAATAATAAATAACAGGGCATTGAATATCAAATGTGAAATGTAAACGTGATTTGAATGCCAGTGTTTTGTGTGCTGTAGGTCTCACTGCCAACTTTGACATTTATGCATTAAAGGTATGATGTTTCCAAAATATGAGTAAAAATGTGTGTGTGTGTGTGTGTGTGTGTGTGTGTTTGTGCGTGTGTGTGTGTGTGTGTGTGAAATGTGTAAAATGTACAGCATGTACCCATATTCCTTTATATATAAACTACACCTGTTTGTTTTAGAATGAGTTAAAAGGGGAACAAGGTCCTAAAGGAGAGAAGGGAGAACTGGGAGGAGGTTATCACAATTCTCCTTATGGTGCAATTCAGGGCCCTCCTGGAAGACCTGGACCACCCGTGAGAGCACAGACATGAAACATGAAATTATTCGATTGTTTATTTTTTTGTGCATACAGTGGAATTATTTGACTTCTATTTGTCAAAGGGATAGTTCAACCAAAAATGAAAATTGTGTCATGATTTACTTACCCTCATGTTGTTCCAAACCCTTTTTTTTTTTCCTGTGGAACATAAAAGATGTTAGGCAGAATGTCAGCCACAGTCACCATTCACATTCATTGCATCTTTTTTTCCACACAGTGAAAGTGAATAGTGACTGAGGCTTTAATTTTGCAATAGGGTCCAAGAGGAGAGTCTATTAGTGGACCTCCAGGTCCCCCTGGACCTCCTGGAGCCCCAGGAATCGGTAATGACGGTCGTCCAGGTAATCCTGGCCCACCAGGTCCACCTGGACCATCAGGATCATCACTGCCAGGTTCATACAGACCCTCACAAAGTGAGTAATCCACACACAGTCACTCTCATAGGTTGAGAAAATTATACTATACAGCTCATAATTTAATCCTCCTATTGCGTTCCGGTCATTTTTGACCTGGTAGAAGTAAATCATAGTTTATTTATTTATTTATTTTTTCAGTTTCTAAACTCATTTTTTTTTTTATTTATTTTTTTTTTTATTGATTCCATTCATAAGACACAACATAAAACAAACACAACATAAAATACGGAATCAATAATATACATTAAAACAATTTTTAAATACCACATCGTTTTTTGTAAAGGAACCAAACTATGTGTCTTGTCAAGACAACCAAAATTTAAAAAAAATGTTTTTAGATTTTTAGAAGATATTATTTAATAGATATAACCATTTTTATAAAATTGTTGCATCAATTGCGTTCCCTACATCAACTGTGGCTTCATACATATTATGCAGATATTTGCGCACATTTATGAATTCTATTTTTCGTAAAAATACTTACATTTAGCCTCTTTCCCAAAATGGGAATGCATCTTGTTTACAAACATGCACACACACACTCACACACACACATACACATACACATACACATACAGTCTCACACGCATGCACGCACACACAGAACTGACAAAACAGATGTAACAGATATAACAAATAAACTACATCAAAGGAAAAACTGTGTGTTTGGTGTGGCAAGAGTAAAAACTCAAGCACACAAAGTCTGAATAATGGTTGAAGGAAGAAAAGTCCACATTTTACTCTGCTGCCCTTTACAGACCGATCTGATAATAATCACACATTAACATTCAGCAGTTCATGCATTAAACAGAATACATTGTATACAAGTACAGATGTTGTGTAGTTGTGTTGTATAGTTGTTTTGAGGTTGTTTGGTTGGAAAGAAGTGATTTGGTTGCGTAGATTTTGACTTCTGAGTAGTTTTTCAGCAGTAATGACTTTAATAGATAGGAAGTTAATAGGAGAATTACTAGAAATTCTCACTTTAAATATTTAAATACATTTAATGCAATGTTATATTCAAATGTAATTTTATATGAACCTTGATAGAAAATATATCTTCACATGTATCACACTGGTTTAGCTGTAGTCAATGTACTGTATATTTTGAAATGTTAAAGAATTAAAATATATATATATAAAACTGACATAATACATAATAACATTTATATTTATCAGTTAACATGCCAAAAATGTCGATTTTTTTCACCTGTTTGAACAAATAAGAAGTTAACAATGAGCTACAATATGGGTTTTGATGAAAACAATTGGATTATAAATGTTTTATAAGCTTAAAACTCCACCGGGTCAAAACTGACCCGCAAATGCAAAAGGTGAATGCTCACAATGATACAGTGCCATGTCCCGATCTCTCTCCCTCCACTTTCCTGTCTGCTTTCTCACTGTCCTGTCCCATAAATTGCATAAAATCAGTGAAGTTGCTTAAATTCATGATAACACCTTGATCCTTTAGCCATCAGTTTTCCTGGGCCACCTGGACCACCTGGTCCTCCCGGACCCCCTGGACAGTCATCTGGGGTGAGTAGTCCTTTGATAAAAGCATGACTATTCACTGTCTGTGGTCATATTAAAGCAATAGTTCACCCAAATATGAAAATTCAGTCACAATTCACTCACCCTCATGTCCTCCCAAACCGTATTTGGAACACAAAAGGAAAACATTTCATGAATTCCTCTAATCTTAGCATCTACTGGGATGGTACAGTAGCTCAATCTAGTCTGTTATGATTTCCTTAGGTGATTGTTTTGAGGTCTTTTGGCACCATTGCTGCTACTCGGCAGCAACCAGAAGGCACGCTGGTCTATGTAATAGACAACGGAGATCTTTATATGAGAGTACAGGATGGCATCAGACAAATCATGGTAATTCTCAACATGTCTTTATTATGTTTCTCCATCGTCTTCATGTTTGTATATTACAGTCCCCTCATTCCATAGCATTACAAATGTAATAGAGGCAGTTAATAGTTTCATCTCAATAAATTCATTTGAACTCTAAAATTCTAGCTTTAGTTCTGCCACTGTACTGGAGGTCTGGTACTACATACTTTATTTGCATACTTTGTTAACGTGTGTCCTCGCCTACACCACGTAATTTTCATAAATTATTTAATTATTATTATTATTTCAGCTCAGAGAATATATCCCATTTCCTGAGAATTATTATTATTATTATTATTATTATTATTATTATTATTATTTCAGCTCAGAGAATATACCCCATTTCCTGATAAATATTCCTGGTTTTTATTATTATTATTATTATTATTATTATTATTATTATTATTATTATTATTATTATTATTATTTCAGCTCAGAGAATATACCCCATATCCTGAGAAATATTCCTGATTTTTATTATTATTATTATTATTATTTCAGCTCAGAGAATATACCCCATTTCCTGAGAAATATTCCTGGTTTTTATTATTATTATTATTATTATTATTATTATTTCAGCTTAGAGAATATACCCCATTTCCTGATAAATATTCCTGGTTTTTATTATTATTTTTATTATTATTATTATTATTATTATTATTATTTCAGCTTAGAGAATATACCCCATTTCCTGATAAATATTCCTGGTTTTTATTATTATTATTATTATTATTATTATTATTATTATTTCAGCTTAGAGAATATACCCCATTTCCTGAGAAATATTCCTGGTTTTTTATTATTATTATTATTATTATTTCAGCTTAGAGAATATACCCCATTTCCTGAGAAATATTCCTGGTTTTTATTATTATTATTATTATTATTATTATTATTATTATTATTATTATTTCAGCTTAGAGAATATACCCCATTTCCTGAGAAATATTCCTGGTTTTTTATTATTATTATTATTATTATTATTATTTCAGCTTAGAGAATATACCCCATTTCCTGAGAAATATTCCTGGTTTTTATTATTATTATTATTATTATTATTATTATTATTTCAGCTTAGAGAATATACCCCATTTCCTGAGAAATATTATTATTATTATTATTATTATTATTATTATTATTTCAGTTTAGAGAATATACCCCATTTCCTGAGAAATATTATTATTATTATTATTATTATTATTATTATTATTATTATTATTATTATTTCAGCTTAGAGAATATACCCCATTTCCTGAGAAATATTATTATTATTATTATTATTATTATTATTATTATTATTATTATTTCAGTTTAGAGAATATACCCCATTTCCTGAGAAATATTATTATTATTATTATTATTATTATTATTATTATTATTATTATTATTTAAGTTTAGAGAATATACCCCATTTCCTGAGAAATATTCCTGGTTTATTATTATTATTATTATTATTATTATTATTATTGTTATTATTATTATTATTTCAGCTTAGAGAATATACCCCATTTCCTGAGAAATATTATTATTATTATTATTATTATTATTATTATTATTATTATTATTATTTCAGTTTAGAGAATATACCCCATTTCCTGATAAATATTCCTGATTTTTATTATTATTATTATTATTATTATTATTATTATTTCAGTTTAGTGAATATACCCCATTTCCTGAGAAATATTCCTGATTTTTATTATTATTATTATTATTATTATTATTATTATTATTATTATTTCAGTTTAGTGAATATACCCCATTTCCTGAGAAATATTCCTGATTTTTATTATTATTATTATTATTATTATTATTATTATTATTATTATTTCAGTTTAGTGAATATACCCCATTTCCTGAGAAATATTCCTGATTTTTATTATTATTATTATTATTATTATTATTATTATTATTATTATTATTATTATTTCAGTTTAGTGAATATACCCCATTTCCTGAGAAATATTCCTGATTTTTATTATTATTATTATTTTTTTTTTTTTCAGCTTGGAGAATATACCCCATTTCCTAGGGATCTGGTGAGTTTAACACAAAATATATTTTAGCCATTTGTCCTCGCAGTTGAAAATAAATGTTTTCCAGCATACCACTCGTGTAAAAATATCACCAGTTGCTGTCTCTATTGAGCATGCATGTGAATACTACTTAAAAGTAACTATGTAAGCCAGAATTCACAGTAAGACAAAAGTGTGATCATATTTGTACGGAGCCCCTAAGAGGACAGGGTGGGAATTTTCTTTCTGAAATAGTTTTGCATGCCCTCACAATAGTAATAATATAGAAAAATGAACTATGGTAATTCAAATCTACATTTTGAGGTTATTATGGGTTTACTACAAATACAGTGGTGTTTAAGCTAAAAAAAAAAAAAAAAAATGTGTAAAACAATTAAGAGACTGTTGAAAGAAAAGTATGAAAGAATGAGTTGATAGGATCATTGTATTATGTATATATGTTTGTATAAATGTATACCTCTCATGTAGAAATTACTGTCATGAATTGTATAAATGCTGAAATAATTAATTACATAAATTAATGAAAATGAAATAATACAGCATACTGTATTGAAAAAATGGTTTCTGCCAAAAACTATGGTTACAGTCTACAATGTTACTATAGTAAAACCATAGTTAAACTGTGGTATTGTATAGTAAAACCATAATAGCCACATCATTATGGTTTTATTACCATAGTTGTTATTTTTCTGCATTATTACTATGGTTTTACCATGAATATCAAGGTAAAAATATGGTTATTGTAATAAAACCATGGTAAACATATTGCGAGGGAACACAATACTATTTCAGAAAAACAATTCCCGCCCTGTCCTCTTAGGGGCTCCGTACATTTGTCCTGTGCTTTATTTTATTTTATTCTTTTTGCCTGTTTGTTTTTAGGATTACCAGGTGGCAGCAGTGGATCCTCCCCCAGTGGTTCACTACTTTCAGGACTACACTACAGCCTCTCCCCCATGGGCCCCTCATCAACCAGAGGCTCAGTACCCTGTGCCACCTGATCCCAGATACCAACCATCTCATGACCCACGATACCATGGCCAGACAGATCCACGCTACTTATTTCCAACTGATTCCAGACACTCTGATTCACGATACTCTCCATCAACCGACCCAATCTACCAGGGCTATCCTGATCCCAGACATCCCCTTCACAGCAGCCACACAGATCAGTCTGGTTATCCTGACAGGAGATATCCAAGTACACCATATCACAGACCTACCATTCAAGAGACTAAGCCTCCAGGCCACACACATACATCAGGCCCTGCGGTCAGTACCTGATCATTTATGATCACTTACCCACCTGATCACTTACCCACTAAATTTCAAATCTATCGCAGGCATCCTGCATTCATTTGGGTTAATAGTAAATTCATGGTAAATAATTTAGTCAAACATGCACTTTAAACAGTGACAAATTTGCTGGCTCATTAACACTAGCAAGCTGAATTCTCGGGAGATTTCTCTTCAGATGTTCTAAATTGTTTGCAATTACTTCTTTTCAGGTACCAATAACGCTTATCAAATGTATTTTCTCACCTTAGCTGCACCTGATCGCCCTCAACTCACCTCAACAGGGCGACATGCGAGGTATAAGAGGTGTAGACCACCAGTGCTTCTCACAGGCACAAGCCATTGGGTTTAAAGGAACTTTCAGGGCTTTCCTATCATCACGATTACAGGATCTGTACAGTATTGTTCGAAAAAATGACAGAGATCGGCTTCCAATAGTAAATCTTAAAGTAAGACTATGTCAACACACAAAAATCTTGGTAACTGTTTACAACATTAAGGTTGTATATATTAATATTAGTTAACACATTAGTTAACATGTTCACCCATAAATGAAAATTCTCTCATTATTTACTCATCCTCATGATATCCCAGATGTGTTTGACTTTCTTTCTTCTGCAGAACACAAATGAAGAAAAATAGAAAGATATCTCAGCTCAGCAGGTCCTTAAATGAATATTCCGGGTTCAACACAAGTTAAGCTCAATCGGCAGCATATGTGGCATAATGTTGATCACCCCAAACATTTATTTTGACTCATCCCTCCTTTTCTTAAAAAAAAAAAAAAAAAAAAAGCAAAAAAAGCTTCTTTTTAGCATGTTAAACTCATGTATTATTTGAGCTGTAAAGTTGTTTAAATCATCATTTTTACAGTCGTTTTAGGGTTTGTTGACATTACATCGTCATGGTAATGAAGATGAATTGTCTAACTTTCCACAGATGTGGTTAGTAAGTGATTTAATCACAGTAAAATCATGTTAACACACATATTGTTTATGTCTTGTGTCTATACTTTTGAAACAGTGAGTATTTTAATGTTTACAGATTGACCCCATTGACTTCCATTGTAAGTGTCTCACTGGAACACACATTTGTGCTTTTTTAAAGAAAAAGAGGAACGAGTCGAAATTAATTTTTGTGGTAATCAACATTATGCCACAAATGCTGCCGATTGAACTTGTATTGAACCCGGAATATTCCCTTATAATGCAAGTGAATGGAGATTTCTCTTTTGAAGCTCCAAAAATCACAGACAGTCAGTATAAACATCATCCGTACGACTCCAGCGATTAAATTAATGTCTTCTGAAGTGACACGATCACTTTTGGTGTGAAAAAGATCAGTATTTAAGTAGTTTTTACTATAATCCAACACTTCTGGTACACTTCATGAGTGAGTGCAGATCACGCGGTCTCTCGTGTGACGTATTCATGTTGGCGTGTTACAGACGTAATCTCACGTTCTCCTCTCGGTTGAGACATCCAGGATAAACACACAAACGCAACATTGTGAGTAAAGAAACAGATAAATACAGATCTAAACCAAAACTAACCAAGCTTCTGTACAGCGTTCCTCCTTCTCACTTGTAAACAGCGCTGCTCTTACGGGTGCACACTGTAAAAAAAAATCCTGTTAAATTTACGGTAAAAAACTGGCAGCTGTGGTTGCCAGAAATTCACCATAAAAAATATGGTAACCATGTTTCAGGCTTTACGGGATGTAATTTTAATGCCTGTATTTTACCGTGCATTACCGTTGTTTATATTATTAAATAATAAACTTGATATATTAACCTTCTGAAACTGTAAAAATCTGCTTTTCCCTTTATAAGATATTGTTTCTCACCGTAGTAATTACAGAAGGGCACATGATGACATGAAGTTCATCAATAGGGCTCTTCCAGGAGCGATGATCAATAAACATGTAGAGACAGTGCTCAGGATCACTCACACAAACACTAAACACCATCAGGGTAACACATGTGAAATTAAAATAATACAACAAACATTAACTAAACTAAATATAACACAGAACACCCCAAAGTACATATTGATATTAAAAGTAAGAAGAAACATAACTATTCCCATAAAAAAATAATGAAATGAACTGGATCATGCAGGGAATTCTGGGAAAGCCCAATTATTGTTTTTTACCGTAATTTTTATTTTATTTTTTTTATTCCCTTTTCTTGGAATGCCCAATTCCCACTACTTAGTATGTCCTCGTGGTGGTGCGGTTACTCACCTCAATCCGGGTGGCGGAGGACAAGTCTCAGTTGCCTCCGCTTCTGAGACCGTCAATCCGCGCATCTTATCACGTGACTCGTTGTGCATGACACCGCGGAGACTCACAGCATGTGGAGGCTCATGCTACTCTCCACGATCCACACACAACTTACCACACGCTCCATTGAGAGCGAGAACCACTAATCACGACCACGAGGAGGTTACCCCATGTGACTCTACCCTCCCTAGCAACCTAGTCAGCGTCTTTACTTGCTGAGCTATCCAGGCCCATTTTTACTGTAATTTTAACAATAATTTACTGTAAAGAGTATATGTACTCTCTTGTTAAACATAATATAAATTTTTACTGTTAATTATACAGAAAATCATCCTTTTTACATTCAATTTTTTTTTATTTTTACAACATTTTACCGTAAAACTACATGTGTTGTCTTTTTAAATAAAGAAAAAAATTTTAGCATATATTTTTAGGTAACTACCGTTAACCAATTAACGTTTTTTACTTTAGCATTTTTACAGTCTTTTACCATTAAAATTACAAAAAAAATTTACAGTGTGTCACACGTGCGTTACACAATGCGATTACGCCACACACGCATACTGCTGCTGAACGGAAGCATGATTTAGAGTTAAAAAAGTACTTAATACTGATTTTTTTTTTCGCACCAAAAGTGATCGTGTCACTTTAGAAGACATGAATTTAACCGCTGGAGTCGTATGGATGATGTTTATACTGACTGTCTGTGATTTTTGGAGCTTCAAAAGAGAAATCTCCATTCACTTGCATTATAAGGACCTGCTGAGCTGAGATATTTCTCTATTTTTCTTCAAATGTGTTCTGCAGAAGAAAGAAAGTCAAACACACCTGAGATATCATGAGGGTGAGTAAATAATGAGAGAATTTTCAGTTTTAGGTGAACTATCCCTTTAACGTTCATTTCTACATATACTAGTGCATTTGTATAATACAGTTGTATAAGTTAACATTAGTTTATTTAGTTTGAACCAACATGAACTTACAATTAACAATATATATTTATAAATTAGTATTAAACAAGTTTTTAAAAGGCTTTAAAGTGAATGTAAGTTCATGATACCTAGTGCATTAACTAATATTAATGAATAGAACCTTTGTGTGTGTGTGATATATATATATATATATATTAGTATAGTCTTTTTACTATGTGATTATTTTTGTTTCTACATTCACAGTTAGAAAGCTGATTCACAAATAACTGAAATGTGATTTGAAAATAGATAATGAGATTCATCCATCTTATTCTGACCAATTACAGCTTAGTTCTGCAGCAGACAACAGTACAGTTTTGTCTGTGACTTGTCATTGCATACGTGTGAGGATATTATTTTATCTGTGAATAAGCTTTGTATTTGTGAATTACATTTATTTATTCAAATTAAACCGTTTTAACCCCATATTTGACATGTTTGAGCTTTTTACTGTTCACCACAGGATGAAGAATTATTCAGTGACTGGGAATCCATCTTTAGTGAATCGGAGGGTAAAATGAGAAATAATGCACGCGTCTATTCGTTTGATGGTCGAGATGTTCTCAACGATGATGCCTGGTAAGGGGGCTTATGAGGTCTCTACTAAATAGAACCTTAACAAAACAATAAATTATTAGATTTAATTTTTTTCCTTAACCACTTCAATAGGCCAGAGAAGATGGTATGGCATGGATCAAGCACTCGTGGTCACAGGCAGACAGACAGCTACTGTGAGACGTGGCGAACAGGTAGTCATGCCGTCACTGGTATGGCTTCTTCTCTTCAAGACGGCTACTTGCTTCAGCAGTTACCACGTGGCTGCACGAGCTCTTTTGTCGTACTGTGCATTGAAAACAGTTACATTGCTAAATGAATCAGAACCTCTGCCAAGCAAAATGTGTCTGAAGAGAACAAACACTAAGTCACACCTCAACAAATTGAAACATGATATGTTTGATGTTTATCTAAATGTATTTTAAGATTTAAACTTGCACAATTTTATTATTTCCTATCAACCGCTGTGTGACAACCATGTATGTAGGTGCATTAGATCACAGTTTCAAAACTAACATCCTATGGCAAAACTTTTTGTGAATTAAATGTTCACTATACTGTTTTCACTTTTCAAACAGAGCTAAATGGTGCTTTAACCCTTGTGCGACCTTCAGGACATTTTTGTCTTTTTCATTTTTGTTTTTTCGATCATTTTGGCTGTTAATGCCAACAGCATACATTTTGGGGAATTTTGATATTTCAAGCTCAGTTCCTATAATACATCTATAATACACTGTGTACACACAATAGTTACACTCAGGACCTTCAGGACAAAAATGTCCCCATTGAAACCCATTAAAACTGCAATATTTGATCCCAGTGCCATTAAAGCATAAAATCATGAATTCTATGATATTATGTTTTTATTCTGGAGCCCTAGATTCAAAATTTACATTTTAATATTTTCCACCAGATGGCGCCATTTTTCTCATGTTTAGCCTATGGAGCAAATACAAGCTTTTTCCCTATTCTCTGTTATTCGCTGTATTATAGAGCACTGCAGGACAACTGAATAAATGATGCAGATAAAATTGTGTGTGTGTGTTGGTATGGATGTCAGAGTGTGTTTTGTATGTATTGAGAAATGTGTGTGTGTGTGTGTGTGTAAAAAACAACAGTGGCATTATGGAAACAAACTGGCATTTAAAGGGTTAAAATCCTGAAAATGAATGAATATTTGTTAGTTATGATCAGGACTGATGTTGGTTAAAAAATTAACTCATTGAAAGTGGAAAATAATATTAATATATAATATTTTTATGGCAGTTTTTCGATGCGGACATTTTTGTCCTCGAAGGACCTCTGAGTAACTTTAATTTATTGACGCACAAGGGTTAAATAAGAGCCTTACGATATACTGCCAAAGAAAATGTCAACATTATCACTCTTTAGTAACTAATTCTCTTTAACTAGTATTTTATTCTCATGATTGTTTTCATTCACATTTGCATTAAAACAAATCTGGAACATTTGTCAATTGTTACACTTTGCAAATATATATATTTTTTTAATAATTTTATATTGATTTTAAATATAACATTTTTAACAATAGCAATTTAAGAAACATTCCATGACTGCGTAAGTACATAATGACAGGCTGTCTAAACTATTAATCAAAAGAACTAAATCATGTTTTTGGTTTGGTTTAGTTTATTTTCTAAGCATCAGCAGAATTAAAATGTAAAGGACTCCATCAAATCGCTTAAGCACATTTTTCTTTCCTGCGATGACATACAGTGTTTCCTACAGAAAAAGTTCTTATTTAATAGACAACAGGCTTTAGTTTACATCAAAGCTGTGAACCATTACTTGTTACATGCTATTGCAAGTCAGAAGTTGGTCTTATTATACTAAATGCATATTTCTGGTAAAAGTTCTGTTTGTCAACTTTATGGAGAGCACTGACATTTGACTCAAATCCACAAGACTTTAATTTTGATTTCATAAGAGAGTTGTGGCCCACTTAGGTTCTCAAAGAATCATGTCATTGCAATATGCAGTTGATATACATTGTGAAAACCTCTTAAAAAAAAAAAAAAAAGTGTAATTTTAGGACTATAATCCAAACCAAGTTCAATAGCCTCTTGCCTGTTGTACTTACTCTACATTTAACACTGTAATTGTTTTTTATATGACCACTACAAACATGGGAGCAATTATTGTTACTGTATTTTCAATGGAACTTATACCAATAAATGAACACCATTTCTAATACTAATCCTGGTTTGTATCAATCCAGAAATGTTGCTAGTAACAGTCTCATTAAGGGAATAGTTCACCCACTGTTCCTGAACTATTCCTTTAAAATTACAGATGAGCTAAAAATCAACCAAGTACATCTCACTCAAAAACAATGCAGAAATGTGAATACTGTATTTGTCTTTACTTACAACACTCTGTAGCTTATTGGAGTAAGACTTTTTTCCATAATACGTAATTATTTTATTAAAGAATTGATTTAAAGATTTATTAAGAATGAATCCTTACAAATTCATATCTTAAAATACACTTCCATTATTTGAGTGTCTTTCAGCAAAGAAAATCTTGGATCAAAAATGTAATTCCATTTGACCAGTACCTTACAATACTATCATGTACACACTTATGTTTGAAATCTCTCCCATATAAAACAACAAAAGATTGAGGTTAAATATTAAAACTGTGGCTGTCTCAGCTCAAGTGAATTATGAGTCACATCATAAAAAGAAGGCAGTGCAAAAACCACTGCATCACATCAAGTGCACATATCTTAATTGAACACTGATTTATGCTTAAACAATATAAGGTAGTGAACTAGTTCAAATTTTATACAATGCATTAACCTTTCATACAGTATCACAAGGCAATTAAAAGCCTGATGATGTAATCAATCCTAAACTAGGCAATTAATATCTCATAGTAATCACAACTTCTGACTAATAAGGGTGCACCTCCAGTAGTGAGCATTATGCACAGATTTACCACATATATTGAATTCCGTACAAACAGGACACAAAGACCTAAAACACACTGTAGTTGCAAATGATAATGCAACATTTTTTAAATTATTATATTATAGTCCAAAAAGTATGCTGGTCCCATTTTGATAAATTCCACTGTTCAGTGGTGATCATTTTTCCTATTAATTTATATCTTATACTTTGAAAAGATGAAAGTGATTATTAAAAAAATAATAATAATAATTACCAACTGTGGGATATAAAAGTGCCTGAGGGTCAATGACATGATACTCATTTTTGCATCATTTTGCATGTAGATATTTTGTTGTCATGTGAAATACAGGTGATCTCTTTAGACCCACAAGGCTGTGTGTGAAGAGTTAAAAACAAATCATAATTTTGTTGTATTAAATATCAATATTTTGACATTTTAATGAAAAGGCACATTTGGTTCAGGTCATTTGAACTTATTGATATTCTTGACCTCAAAATAATTTGATATTTGCAAAAAAAAAAAATAAAAAAAAAAAAATTCACCTTGAAACGTACCATCGAAACTTATATTAATTAATGAATACAGTTCTGTACACTCATGTATTCAACTATTTTAATACCTTTAACTTGATGGTTGCACCACATGACATTTTTAAAGTCTCTAAATCAATTTTTTGCACAAAATGCTCTAAATGTTTTTCAGACAATTTAGTAAAAACATGAACTCAACACATCTGTTTTAAACCAGATTTTATAAAATAGTTCTCATTTTTGTCACCTTGTTATTTGTCAATGACCCCTGAGCACCTCTGGCACTAGTATCATAATATGCCTTCATAATTGTGTAAGCATATTGTGTGAGAAACTTCTCTTGGTTAATTTCTATGTAGAAAAGTCACAGGTTGTGTTTCTGGATTGTCAAAATGTATACATGTATAACAGTCTACATTTACTTCAATCAAAATCTCTTTCAAGCTAAACGAAACGACATTTTGTTTGTATTAACATTCACTGATACATGTTAATACAAAATGTTATTGTAAAACCATACTAAAATCATTATCAGTATTTATAAAAAAAGAAAGCTGTTCGCATTTTATGGTAAAAACAGTAGGAATTATTGAAATACTGTAAACAGTAATGACTATTTCAAATTGCAAATGATAGTTCTGACATGAGAGAACATTTTCACAAAACAAGATACTATATTTCCTTTTCATGTTTGGCTTTCCAAACAAAAACAACCTTACGAACTGATAGTTAAACCAAGAAACTCCAGGTCATTATGTGAATCCTGAGACTATATTTTCCACTGATATTTCATCCTATTGGCCACTTGTGTCAATGCACAATGCACCACTACATTTCCACAAAACACCTAAATGGTTCTGTTGACGATAAAATCAAATGTGCTGTTCCTAAAACAAAAGGATATACATAAGAAAACAATAAAAATCAATGCTATTCCTACTCATAATAATAGTGTTGAACATTTTGATGATTTTGACATAAACAGCTTAAGAGATGAGGACAATTCCTTTGACTCTCAAGCCTTGTTGCTGGTGCCATTAATAACACAATGTGCCTCACTAGCAGCTGCTGTCTTGGAACAGAGTTCAGTGGCTACAGACACTTCCGTCTGCCCCTCTCCTGCTCTCTGATTTCGATAATGACGTGTGATGATCCAAACACTACAGCCCAGATAAATCACAGTCAGGAAGATAAAGTAAAAGAAATAAACAAAAAACTGCAAGAAACAGAGAGACAGAAAAACTGAATTAGGCCAGAATGTTGCAACTTTTTTTTTTTTTTTTTTTTTTATGATGAAAATCAGAAGTAACAAGGCTTTTAATAGAAATGTATTGAAACTCTGTAAATTACTTCAGTAAACTGTTCAATTTACCTCCATCTAATGGTTAACAACGTGTGCTTTGACAAAATGTTATGGCTTTGAATGCACTAAAAGTTATTATCAATGCTATATGGGCTGGGCATTATATTATTGTGTATACATGTTATTAACAGTGGAGTAAAAGCTGCCTAAGTGACTGTTTGGGTTCAAACCTGTGTTGGGATTTGCGCTTTTGTGGAACCAGACACCGAAGCAGTCACATGGTCTGTAGCCGAATAAAGCTTGAGATGCCACACATCGTGTTTATGGCTAAACAAGTCAAGCTCTGATACAATGCTTTGTTTGTTTTGGAAACAAGCTTCGACACTTCGGTGCCAAATATCTCACTACTTTTTTCATTTCAAACGTTCCTGAACTTAAAGGGATAGTTCCCCCAAAAATGAAAATTCTGTCATCATTTACTCACCCTCCTGCCATCCCAGATGTGTATGACTTTCTTTCTTCTGCAGAACACAAATGAAGATTTTTAGAAGAATATTTCAGCTCTGTAGGTCCATACGATGCAAGTGAATGGTGACCAGAAGTTTAAAGCTCTAGAAAGCACATAAAGGCAGCATAAAAATAATCCATAAGACTCCAGTGTTTAAATCCATGTGTTCAGAAGCGATGTGATAGTTGTAGGTTAGAAACAGATCAATATTTAAGTCATTTTTTATTATAAATTCTCCTCCCTGCCCAGTAAGGGGTTGTAAGAAGTTCAGTTCTCGTGGGCAATGGAGGAGTCATGAGGCAATGAAGCAGTGCTGGCAAGACTTTTATTTTTTCTGCCTCAGGTTCTGGGGTGACTTAATGCAGTCTATTTACGTAGATACAAACACTCAATCAGATAACAAAAGAAACTTTTTTTAAACACTCAGTTAGATAATGAATACACTCAGCAAGCGTCGAGTTTGTGCTCTCAGGACTCTCTCTCTCGAACTGGTGAGCTGGTGTGGCTTTTAAGTCTCTCTCCGCCATCACTATAACAAGAGACAGGTGTTAGAGATAATTACAACCCAGGTAACGAGCCTTACCGCTCTCTCTCTCTCCCGCAGACAGACACACGACCACGCCCCCATCACCACAGGGGTGTATGCATTAAGACTGTGAATCACCGAGGGGCCTGGGTAGCTCAGTGGTTAAAGACACTGGCTATCACCCCTGGAGTTCGCTAGTTCGCTAGTTCGAATTCCAGGGTGTGCTGAGTGACTCCAGCCAGGTCTCCTAAGCAACTAAATTGGCCCGGTTGCTAGGGAGGGTAGAGTCACATGGGGTAACCTCCTCGTGGTCGCTATAATGTGGTTCATTTCTCGGTGGGGCACGTGGTGAGTTGTGCGCGGATGCCGCTGTGGATGGCGTGAAGCCTCCACATGCGCTATGTCTCCGTGGCAACGCGCTCGTGGAGGCAACTGAGATTCGTCCTCCGCCACCCAGATTGAGGCAAATCACTACGTGACCACGAGGACTTAGAGCGCATTGGGAATTGGCCATTCCACATTGGGTGAAAAAAAAAAAAATGTGAATCACCAAAAACGCAAGAAGAAAGTGAAAGTGAAACTGAAGTGGAAATTGACTGGGCAGGGAGGAGAATTTATAGTAAAAAAGGACTTGCATTTTGATCTGTTTCTCACCCACACCTATCATATCACTTCTGAAGACATGGATTAAACCACTGGAGTTTTATGGATTACTTTTATGCTGCCTTTATGTGGATTTTAAAGCTTCAAAATTTTGGCACCCATTCACTTGCATTGTATGGACCTACAGAGCTGAAATATTCTTCTAAAATCTTCATTTGTGTTCAGAAGAAGAAAGAAAGTCATACACATCTGGGATGGCATGAGGGTGAATAAATGATGAGAGAATTTTCATTTTTGGGTGAACTATCCCTTTAAGCCTCTTCTACTAACATGCTGGTGATACTTATTATTGTTATTATTCTTATTCTTATTTTTACACACCTGAGATTGAACATTTAAAGCCAGTCCCCTCTTATCTGCCACAATGATGGTGGTGATTGACTTTAGGATTGTCCCAAGGAAAGTGTTTACTCCAAACACTAAAGCACATAGTTCTTTAGTAAGATTGGATGCAATCTGGAAACTGAGAGGAAAAAACACAAAAAGGAGAAGTCTGAAAACAAAATGCAGCTGATAGCCATCTGGATAATTAAGTTTTATTTTCTTAAGATCAAAAGCATTCCCAGTGTTTAGCTCACTTGGTAACAAAATCCACAATCGTATAAATGTTTTAACAGGTGCAACAAAGCCAATTTATTTCATTTTTTGAGTCACTCCAAAATAGGAACACATTTTAATATCAGTTTTTCACAAAGACAACACATGAAAAATCGTTCATAAAAGAGCTACAGTAGCTCAGTCTTGTATCACTTACATGGCAATAGGCACCAGGAACTGGTACAAGCCTCTGAACAGGGCGTATGACACATAGCAAACCCAGATATTATCTGTGGTGTCCATGAGCAGCAGTAGACCAGCCTGTGCCGCAGTAATCAATCCAATCACCAGTTCGGACCAAAGATTCCATCGTATTGTCACATAGCCTGCTGCAAATGACGTGATCGCACCTATGGATTTCACACAGTCATGTATTGATCATACAAAGCTGATGATCGGCCACTGTTTGTCACGATAAGTTAAAGTCTACAGACCTTATCCACAGTAACGTCATTTTTGATTTTGACCGTAATGAAAGCGCGGCTGTGAGGCATTCACTTTAAGTCTCTTCAATGGCATGAACTGTAAAAATGATCCTAGATCACATCTACTTTTCCCAACTTATGCTTTCACAACTATGAGCTGTCAATGTTTGAAATAATGTGTACAATTTACAAGTAATAACATTAAGTTTACATTCATATGTATAACAAGCGCTATAATGGTACTGTCACTTTAAGAGTTTAACACGTATCTCACAGACTCGCACAGGTAGGGCTGTTCAATTCCAGAAATTAGGGAATCGACTCCGATTCCTGGTTTTGGAATCGATGGAATCGATTCCAAGAGTTGATTCCAGACTCATTTATTCTATTCTTTTTCGATTCCGAACAAAGTTAAATCTCATAATAAACAGCTCACTAGTGTTCTTTGCACTGTTTATAAGAGCATGAATGATATTTACTGTTAATAGGTCCATTCTAAAGTTAAATCAGGGCCTGTATGCACATACCAAAGCACGATGCTTCAATCCCATGAGGTAAATTTGAGGGAAGTTTGAGTAGATGCGCCTGTATTTCCAGAACTACCGAAATGAGTTCTTGTTTAGAAAGAGGTTTAAATTAGGATGTACAGTAACTGTCCACTACCGGTTGTACACTGAATAAAATGTCCAAACAATACACTTCAGTTTTATTAAAAAATCCACACTGTTGTACTGGTTTATGTAAATTGGTCTCGAGAGCAACTGAACTGAGGCTATGCATGAGTTCAGTGGGTTATGTGAACAAACGGAGCGGATTTGACTCCGAGTCAGATTGGTGATCGTTAAGATGTAGACATTTTATAATCAGTTTGTAAATTGTATTAGTGCTGTTAGGCTTCTAAAATGTGTAGTAGTTCAGTGGTCGAGGAAATAAACAGTCTGAAAATATCAACCGGTTTCCTCAAAAGGAATCAACTCCAGTTTTGATTTCGATTCCAACGTTTCAAGTCGATTCTCGACTCCCAGCCCTACACACAGGTGTTTCTGTTCATTATTAATGAAAGCGAAGTCTCGTTTTTTTAGCGCATCCATGCTATTTGTTGTTCAAATTAATATTTATTTGTACTTTTTTTTTTTATTACATTATTCAATGATAGTGGAGTGCGGGATTTCATCTTTGGACACACATTACACGGGAGAAATGGTCTGTTTTAATCTCAAGCACTTTCCAACAAAACAAGGCGATTTTCCAGGTGTTCCAGTACTGACATTTCTAAAAGCTAAATTCAGGCACTTAAAAGTAACTTCAAAGACCTTGTGCGGGGGGCCTGGGTAGCTGGGTAGTCACAAGTTCGAATCCAGGGCGTGCTGAGTGACTCCAGCCAGGTCTCCTAAGCAACCAAATTGGCCCGGTTGCTAGGGAGGGTAGAGTCACATGGGGTAGCCTCCTCGTGGTCGCGATTAGGGGTTCTCGCTCTCAACGGGGCGTGTGGTAAGTTGTGTGTGGATCGTGGAGAGTAGCATGAGCCTCCACATGCTGTGAGTCTCCGTGGTGTCATGCACAATGAGTCACGTGATAAGATGCGCGGATTGATGGTCTCAGATGCGGAGGCAATGAGATTCATCCTCCACCATCCGGATTGAGGTGAGTAACCGCGCCACCACGAGGACATACTAAGTAGTGAGAATTGGGCATTCCAAAATTGGGAGAAAAAGGGGATAAAAAAATAAAAATAAAAAAGACATTGTGTGAACTCTGTAAACAGTGTAGGAAAAAAGTGCAGTAGTGGTTTAAATTTGGTGGTCAAATTTGGAAATATCGAATTTTGCCTCAATATGATTAGTCATTTTTTTTAGTTTGCAATAGATTGAAATTCGATATATATTGTCCCATCTCTAATTTTTTTAATGTTTTACTTGGATAACGATCAAAAACAATTTAAACAACAGTACAACCCATTGAATAGACTGTAATCTACTCCTCACGGCCTAATTTTCATCCCCGTCAAAAAAATCAAATATGGCGCTACTGTGAATAATAAAGGTGTTGAGCATTCAGCTGATGAAATGTTAATTTGGATAGCCTATACAAATGTTTTTGAAATGATGAAAGTATGGCATCAGATTTGATGTGAATAGGTATTTTATAAACATGTTATACTGTTACCTCCTTAAATTACGTCAAGATGTGTGCAAACAGGCCATATTTAAAGGGATAGTTCACCAAAAAAATTAAAATCTCTCTTCATTTACTCACCATCATGCCATCCCAGATGTGTCTGACTTTCTTTCTTCTGCAGAACACAAATGAAGATTTTTAGAAGAATATTTCATCTCTGTAGGTCCATACAATGCAAGTGAATGATGACCAGAACTTTGAAGCTCCAAAAAGCACATAAAGGAAAAGTAATCCATAAGGCTCCAGTGGATTAATTAATGTCTTCAGAAGTGAAAATCTAGGTAAGTGTAGAATAGAATAATAGATCAATATTCAAAACTTTTTTTTACTAAAAATTCATGAGAGACGAGGTCAAGCACGTTGGCAAGTTCACGCGAGGAATATGGGGAAAAAAAAGGAAGCACCTTGTTGTTTACAAAAGAGGAGCATAGATAATCATACATAGATGCCTCATTCAGCTGGTTTGGATACGTCAGCAGCGTCAACCCTTGTCAATGAGCTGGCCAGAAGCGAACATTTTTAGTAAGAAAAAAAAAGTATTAAATATTGGTCTATTATACCTTGCATTTCACTTCAGAAGATATTAATTAAACCACTGGAGTCGTATGGGTTACTTTTATTATGGCTTTATGTGCTTTTTGGAGCTCAAATATTTTGGCACCCATTGACATGCACTGTATGGACCTACAGAGCTGAAATATTCTTCTAAAAATCTTCATTTGTGTTCTGCAGAAGAAAGAAAGTCATACACATCTGGGATGGCATGAGAGAATTTTTATTTTTGGGTGAACTATTCCTTTAACACCATTAACACAGCTAGACAGCATCCTTTAAAATAAAGCACAACTGCCATGCCTTGAACCAAATGTTGTCATTGGTCATTTCCACAGGTGTGTTTACAAAACGTTTGTCATGCCAAAGCTTAAGGGTTGAGAAACATGAACTTTGTTTGTTCTTGACTATTAGTAACTATCATCTATGATAACTACTGTATATAACTATAACCTCAATGATTTTCATGTGGAACATTTATAATTATCAAACTTCATGATCCTAATAAAACAGTTATTGCTCTAGGTCACAGTAACCTACAGAATACTGAACGGTGTTGTTCATTTGATAAATAACCATTAATGAACACCTCATGTTTAAAGACTGGTTCGGTGAATGTGATTCTGCATATGGCTGAGTGAAACAAACCATACGCTATTTCAGGAACTAACTTACCTAATAATGTCGAGGCAGCTTCAACAGCTCCATTGTAGACATGCTTGTTCTCTGTGGCAGGGTAAACTTTATTCCACAGGATGTGCACATAAAAGACAACTAGATAGTAACCAGTTGAGTTGAAAATCCACCACAAGCTCCAGAGCCTTAAACTAGGCACTTTCATGACATTTTTCAACTCCTTCAGCATCTGAACAAACACTGAATTGGTCCAGGAATGGGCACTGACGTTACTGCTTTGTGCTGCCACACTGCCATCCTTATCAGGTTTCATTCTGGCCAATTCTGACTGAGCTGCAACCTTTCTCTCCTCCTCCAAGTAGGCTTGGTTGAAAAACAAGCTACGCTTGGGCCATGGCAGGAAGACAGACAACAGCAAACCAAAAGTGACAAACCCCAAAGATACAGCACTGAGCATCATGTATGACACGCCACCTACCGACACACACATCTGACCCAACACAGAGCTTATGAAGACTCCCATGAGCACAGAGGAGCGGGAGTAGCTGGCAACACGCTGGTACACAGTCGCTGGCACCAGTGAGAAGATGTACGAGGAGTAGGCCACACGGGCAGCCATGGTGATGCCATAAAAGAACTCCATTAACTGCATTTCCAGCAATGAGGTGCCCAAAAGCAGCAAGAGCCAAATGGAAACATGACTCAAACTTTGAAGGATCAATACAGGTTTGTAGCGCAGGTAATCTGTCAGCAGAAAAACAGGCACCAGCACTGCCATGTAGGAATACGAGAGCACTGGGCTGATTTCATTGGTGACCTGTGAAGAGAGCCGTTGTTACTAATTATGTATGGTAATGCATAACTGTGTTGCGCATTTAGTTACTGGAGCAACTCAACTGGAAAAATGTGTCAACTTGCTTGTTTTTCTCCAATTAGATAACACATGTTTGTTTTGTTTTTTGGATTTTTCCCCTTTTTCACCCAATTTGGAATGCCCAGTTCCCAATGAGCTCTAAGTCCTCGTGGCTGCGTAGTGATTTGCCTCAATCCGGGTGGCGGAGGATGAATCCCAGTTGCCTCCGCGTCTGAGACCATCAACCCGTGCATCTTATCACGTGGCTTGTTGACCGCATCGCCATGGAGACATAGCGCGTGTCGAGGCTTCACGCCATCCACCGCGGCATCTGCGCTCAACTCACCATGCGCCCCACCAAGAACGAACCACATTATAGCGATCACGAGGAGGTTACCCCATGTGACTCTACCCTCCCTAGCAACCGGGCCAATTTGGTTGCTTAGGAGACCTGACTGGAGTCACTCAGCACGCCCTGGGATTCGAACTAGCGAACTAGCGAACTCCAGGGGTGGTAGCCAGCGTCTTTTACCACTGAGCCATTGTTACTAATTATGTATGGTAATACATAACTGTGTTGCGCATTTAGTTACTGGAGCAACTCAACTGTAAAAATGTGTCAACTTGCTTGTTTTTGTCCAATTAGATAACACATGTTTGTAAAATAACAGATGTGATGGTTCAGGTGCTCTTTGAACTCAATAAAGAATTAAAACATGAGAAAAGTGTAACAAAAGATAACATCAAGCTAAAAACAAGCGCTTGGGTCTATTTTGCAGTACTAGTGGAAAATTCCCCAAAATACTCTACATGTGGTAGACTACATTTTGGCTTTTTGCCAAAACAATGGCTGTAACCCTTATATTAATAACTACCATCAAAAGAGCGAACACAAACTCACACAGGTAACAATGTGATTAATAACTTCACTAATGAGAGAGAATGATCTGGAAAAGGATTAGTCCTCTTTTAAAGCAGCTCTGACCCACTTTAAAGGAATGTGAACTCTGACCCAGTGTTTCCCATTAATAACCTAGACTGTTTCATAATGAACCGAAAATATTTGTACACTTCTCATAACATCATAAAAGATCTCTAACTTTGTGTTCTGCACCGTTGCTTTCGGCAAAGCATCTCTCACTGCCAGTCAGTCAGATTTCTTGGATGGCTCACAGGGCTTGACATTAACACAAGTGGATTTTTTGAAGGGGCAAGTGAAAGAGAATTTTACTTGCCCGAACGGACAAGCAGATTAAAATGTCAATAACAAAAAAATAACCAGCTATATTTGTGATAGGTTAGGCCTGTGTCACTTATTAGAAAGTTCATATTCTTATTCTGCTGTTGAAAATAATCCAGGGCACGTAATTTTATAATTCTCAGGAGATCTAGTAACAGCTGCGCCCTGTTTGATTGACAGGCGGCGTATGTGTGTGTGCTGAACATGCTCAAATACATTTAAAAATGCCCGTCTTGGTGAGGTATTCGTGTAAACACAGAGAGTGATGTCTAAAGTGAACGTAAACAGCGGAGAAAAAGCGGATTTGTATTCAAAATTCGGACTTGTAAGTATAAATGTAAACTAATAGACCTGCTGCTGTCTAGTGCATCATTATCGGTCATAATTTTAGAAAAATATACAACATAAACTTTGACATGTTACTTGCACATGTTACCTTTTTTCTCTCCGGACAAGTAACTTTTTTACTCTGTTAAACTCTGTCTCGTTTCTGCTTTGTGGGTGTGACTTTTTTGGGCCGTGTCATCACCATTCATATCTATACAACCAATGTGTTTATGATTAAATTATTACATGAGCACAAAGTTCTTCATAGATCTAGCTTCTTAATTTTGCTCTCAAAGTGCACCAGATTGATGCATTTAACTTTAAAATGTCAAATATTTTCTTACGGCGGAGCATCTCCGGACCCCCCTAGTGGGTCTGAGGTCCACCCACCGCAGTCTCACAAAATCCTGTGGGGAACACTGCTGATCACACCACACTTAAAAGACTCCAGCAGCTGTGCCCAGTATGAGGACTAAATAACACAGGCCTCACAAGAAAAACAAAGTTTCTTAAGTACATACACTACAGTACCAGTCAAATGTTTTTAGGGGTGAGTGGGGTAAACTGTGCTACATTGTACTCAAGTTGTCCTGTAGTCTAAGATGTCCAGGAGTAAGCTGAATCATTGAGGAATGTGCACGATTTACATTTCAAACAGAAAAAAAGTAATAAGAATGTAATAATGCCCTATTCCATTCAAAAGTCTCCTTTTCAGCCAGCAAAATGTTTAATTTTCAGAATATGTAGTGAAACAAATTTTCAGCATTTTTTCTTTTTTTCTTTTTTAGAAACATAAAATATAATGTTAAATACTTGATAGAAAAACGATATACATTTTACAAAAAGATCCTTAAAGCAATGTTCCGGGTTCAATACAAGTGAAGATCAATCGACAGCATTTGTGTCATAAAGTTGATTACCACAAAAATTAATTTCGTGTCGTCCCTCCTTTTCTTTAAAAAAGCACAAATCTGTGTTCCAGTGAGACACTTACAATGGAAGTCAATGGGGTCAATTTTTGAGGGTTTAAAGACAGAAATGTGACGCTTATAATTTTATAAAAGCACTTACTTTAATTCTTCTGTTAAACTCATGTATTATTTCAGCTGTAAAGTTGTTTAAATCATTTTTACAGTCGTTTTAGGGTTTGTTGACATTACATCATCATGGTAATGAAGTTGTAAAATTGTCTAACTTTCCACAGATGTGGTTAGTAAGTGATTTAATCACAGTAAAATCATGTTAACACAAATATTGTTTATGTCTTGTGCCTATACTTTTGAAACAGTGAGTATTTTAATGTTTACAGATTATTGACCCCATTGACTTCCATTGTAAGTGACTCACTGGAACACAACATGGAGCGTCAAAGAATGGCAAAATATTTATATATAATTATTTAAGTGACTCAAGAATAAGTACACAGTTTATAACTGACTTTTTTTTTTTATCTGCATGGCAGCCAACAAGTATAATAATAATAATAATAATAATAATAATAATAATATGTACCTAAATACATATGGGGGGAAAATAACTGAACAATGCAATACAAAAAAAAATCATATTCATTGAAAAACACTTTAGGATCTCTATATGTTATCTGAACAAAATACAGTTAATACAAGAAGCAGAAATAAGCTTCTTGAAATAAGCTGAAAAGGCTGAAATACAAGTTAAAATTTTTTTTTTTTTTTTTATGTTTTTGGCCACTACATAATTACCATACTACGATTTGGATCATTTCATACTTTTGACGCTTTTCCATCTTTTAAAAATGTGGAAATTTAGTATTAATAAAGAATGAGTATGAGTGAGTTCAGAATGACCTACAACCCAAACTACATATCTATTTATGGCAGAAATGGTAAGAGTAGTATGGCAACATGCCATTCTGCACTCGCCAAGTGTCCAAACATTTGACTGGTAGTGTAAAAAGAACTTGTTTACGTGTTTTAACACTCACAAATAGAGAGGACTTAGCAGGCTTAATGAAACACTTCATCTATTTGATAAAAAGGTGCGTTTCTTGCACAAGCTTTTATACTTTTAAATGCCTGGAAACATTCAGTCACCTGTTCTCTCGTGAAGTTCTTCTCTGGACTGAGCAGGTTTGGTGTGATAAACGGCTCTCCAGGTTTCAGCTGAACCATGAAGCCGTACCAACAAAGGTAAACCACGGACCACAACCAGGCTTGAGGCTTCTGCGTTTGGGTTTCCAGGTCGTCCTTGGTTTCTGGAGCCTCAGGTTCCACAGTGTGTCCATTTTCATCAGTCCTCAATTCCTCCTTAACGTCCTCTGTCCTTTCACCGCGTGTACTCATTTCCATCATGTTTATATTAACTGTCTGGTTACAGCCCTTCTGACACTGTAAGCAACTCTTTTGCAAACTGAATTATCTAATGATACATAACAAGCAAAAGAAACCTTTATCCTCAAGACTAATAGCTACAGGCTTGGCAGTATTACAGAGTTCGCAGACTGGTAACAACCCAGTGACTGCACTAGCCATTTAACCCAAAGAAATTCACTGTGTTAACTAATAGTGCGAGCCGAGAGAACCCTTTCGACGTGATCCAACAGAGGTGTTAAACAGCTACAAGTGTGCAAATAAATGTCAGCATTCACCTTTGTCCAGCTTCCAGCACTGTCAATGATTTAAAAATCCTGCCTAACTGGGGCGCACATGCCGATTCTGTAATCAAGCAAAAAGAAAATCGAATTATGGCACTTGTTATGTGAACTTCAAGTTACATTTTAAATTGCATTAATATTATAAATATATGCACTTGTTAAAAGTGCACTCAGTCATTTTTTCCTCATTAAAAAGTTTTACTTCTCAAGAAATGAATTGTAATTTTGAAACATGTATAAAATCATGAGCACTCACATGAGATGAGGACTAGTCATATCAGTAACCTTATAAAAGCGGTTTTATTCTACATGGGGCGGGGGCGCCCTCATGGGGGCTGCCATGTTAGAATCACATGACCAGCTTTAATACTACTCGATTAATCTCAGTAACCGTCCTGTTACTGGACACTTTCACTCTTGGATTAAATAAAACTGTTGATTTTGAATGATGCTGCATCCACACCACTAGGTGTCTCTGTAAGTCCAAGATGACACAAACAAAAAGTGACCATTATAAAACAGGTTTGCTGTGAAATAGGCTCACATTCTTGTTTTGTGTGGCAAAATAACAAGTTTGATTTTAGATCTAATATAAACAGACCAACATCAAATCTCGAACAGACAGCATGAACACAAACGTGTATAAGATAGGCACAGTAGCATAAAGTAAGTCTAAAGTGCAACGTCAGCACTTATTTCACGATAAAAGAGTTCAATCTCAGAAGTCATGGGCACATAAGCTTTCAAATGATGGGTTACCTTAAACCAGCCACACGCAGCACACGTGACACTGGGAAAGTAGTTCAGATATAAAAATCCACGAGACACATGCGCGCTCTTAGAGACCACTGTTGTATGCGTGCACAAAAAAACCGGATGTTTATCTGAGAAGGACCAGAGCCGTTTTAGCAATGGTATCCTACAAGCTTCGAGGAGACTAGAGGCCGTTTTTTGAATGGTTGTCTATGGATGAGATGCTTTAGTGTGCTGAATAAACCACTTTTGTGTGGAAACAGATCATCAATAATTAACTGAACACCTTTACGTTAATTGTCAACATGTTTTACACTAATAAATCCTTTTGGAATGAACTATGTGTGGAGTGTACTACGACACAAGTCCTGTTTTATAAGAGAAGACGGAAAGTTTTGCGACAGGTAGTTGTAAGTTTACGGCTCTCCCTATTCATTTATATTGCATCCGCAAACAGTAACTTACTGTCGTAACAAGCTAATTGAGGTTTTAAGATTAAAGATTCAAATTGCTTTATTGGCATGGTGAATGAAAAGCTTTACATTGCCAAAGCATAGTAACATAAAATATACATATATACACATATGCACACATATACTTGCAGTTAAAGACAATAATATATAAAGGGTGGCACAGTGTTTCGGCTGTTGTCTGGTAGTGGTCCTGTTCCAGTGGTTGTCCTTTTGTGTGTCTACGGGTGTGCCAGAGTGGGTATTGTGGGTATTGCTATCATTTAGTTTAAATTCCTCAAAAGATGAAAATTAAGAGCATTGCAACAAAGAACATTTACAATGAGTCTTATTTACTTTGCTATAGACCTTATTCACGCTAGCAGCATCTTTGATTTTTAATGGGAATGACAATGAGGCTGTGAGGGAAAGATGTGCAGTCTCTTCAGTGGGATGTACTGCAGTTTAATGTGTTTTTGGATCAGACAAAACATTGATAAAATATCTGTCCAACAACATTCAGTAGACAAAGAACTCCAGACAACATGAGTTGTGGAAGATCAGATGTGATCAAGGAGTTTTTTACAGCTTTATACCGTTTGCATCATTGAAGAGACTGTAAGTCTTTCCCTCACAGCCTCGTTTTCATTCCCATTAAAAATCAAAGATGATGGGGACTCAGCGAGTAAAGATGCTGACTACCAGCCCTGGAGTCGCATGTTTGAATCCAGGGTGTGCTGATTGACTCCAGCCAGGTCTCCTAAGCAACCAAATTGGCCCAGTTGCTAGGACGGGTAGAGTCACATGGGGTAACCTCCTCGTGGTCATGATTAGTGGTTCTCGCTCTCAATGGGGCGTGTGGTAAGTTGTGCGTGGATCGTGGAGAGTAGCATGAGCCTCCACATGCTGTGAGTCTCCGCGGTGTCATGCACAACGAGTCACGTGATAAGATGCACGGATTGACGGTCTCAGAAGCGGAGGCAACTGAGACTTGTCCTCCACCACCCGGATTGAGGTGAGTAACCGCGCCACCATGAGGACCTACTAAGTAGTGGAAATTGGGCATTCCAATATTGGGAGAAAAAGGGGATTAAAAAAAAACAAAAACAAAAAAAAAACATCAAAGATGCCACTAGCTGAATAAGGTCTATTGCAAAATTAAGAGGGCTCAAATTTTAGTGCATGCCCTTGGACGCACTTTCAGGCTTGCGGTAATGTGCCCCCTGTGCTGCATGCCGCAGTCGCGCGACCACGCTTAAGATCTGCAAACCACAATTTTATGTAGTACTGCACACAAAAATGAGAACGGCAGAAATTAAGAGCACAGCCACTTAAAAAGCAAATTTGCCCTGAAAGTTTGTGAACATCTGGATGCTTGACTTCTATTTAGCATAGAAAGGAGGCTTGTTTTTGCAGAAAGGAATGACAATTACTTCATTTAAATACTCCAGACGCAGTGAAAGCTCAGCGTTGATTGCACCTGCTTAGATAGATTGCGGGTGGTTTGTGAATAAGACACAGGTTTGTTTTTGTGCTGAAATAATATGTGCTAAAGACTGTTTAGTGATTTCACCCCTTGTAGTTTTGTAATTACAAAGCAGGAAATAAGAAATTAGGACTACATATTATCAGTTGTATTGGAGTTTCAGAAATTGCTAAATTAATTTTAATAGTAATAAAATGTAATTATATAAAAATGTTATGGATATGGGTTTAATGAAAAGGTGATTATTAATATTTCTCTCTTGTTTGTTTTATTTGATATACAGTACTTTTAAAACACTAAACATTACAACGACGACAAAGAAGTTTGAAGGAAACTGAAGTTTTCTTTAGAAGTCACCAGGCTGCTACAATGAGCACCTCGGAGGAAGAACTAGTGTAACACTTGGATTAGATTTGCCAAAGCTGCCAAAGTTAATGGCATTGAATCTTTGAAAGAGTATTTTTATTTAAAGCTGCCACTTTGTTGCATGTCATAACATAGTAAATAATGAAATAATAACAAAATAATAATAATAATAATTTGGACCATACCAGCCTCCCATCAAAGTTTCCCACCCTAAAGATAAAATTGCCCAGCCAAAAATTGCATTCTGGTAATGCCACTGCAGCCAGGTTTGAGCTTGCTGGGGTTTCTCCAAGTAGGTATGAGAGTTTGTGATGGGTTGTGAAATGGGGGCATTTTTTTCCCCTAATTTGTACATAACTAGTGCCATGAGCCATCTGGGTTCTGGTAGTACTTGATAGTAATCAGACTAGTTGTGCAATGTATATTTCTCAACTAAGATTAAGATATGGTAGTAGACTAAATGATGATTTATCTGTTTTTACAGCTGAAACAGTAGCCATTTCGTGGGTGTTAGAATGGGCAGAGGATGTTAGACCAAACAGGATGGTTATTTGCTCTGACTCATCTTCAGTTTTAACCTGTATAAAGAAAAGACAATCCACTGCGAGGTCAGATCTTATTTTAGAACTGTTTTTAAGATTGCACTGGATTACTCATTCAGAATGTGAATAGTTTTTTATGGGTACCTGCACATAATGGAATTAATGGCTATGAAGAAGCAGATAAACTTGCTAAAGAGTCATTAAAACAAGAGAACGTAGGCATTAGAGTGTAATTTGGAAGAACCGAATTAAGAAGTAAACTAGTGTCAGGTATTGGGATACTATGACAGCAACAATGGGAAGAAGACAGTAGGGGGAGACATCTTTTTCTCAATACAGCCGCATGTTAAAACTCATAGTAGATACATTTCAGGAAATAGCTGATTCCAGCAAGTATTGCTGTCCAGACTTAGGTTTAGCCATTGTAGATTGAATGCATATTTTTATATTTTCAATCTTTATATTATAGGAAAACATCCAGATGGATTATGTGATGTATGTATAATGTCTGAAACTGTATCACATGTATTACTTGAATGTTTGAAATTTGATAAAGCGAAGAAGAAGAATATGATAAATTAATGAAAACTGGTGTAACCACCTGTTCCCTATCCACACTTCTTGGCCCAAAGGACAAATTATCTGAAACATCAAAATATGTTTGTTTATATAATGCCACTGTTGTTTTTTTTTTAATGAAAAACAAAAAATGAATTATTTTCCATATACTAAATGCTAAGGGGAAATTGTTTTTGTTTGTTTGTTTTCTTTTTTTTTTTTCTTTTTGGATTATCACAGTCTGGGATATGTCAACAATTAGCAACAACATAATGCATTTTGATGCATTATTATTTTTTGTGCAGTGTCAGTTAAAAATAAATAAATAAATAAATAACCTCACACTCAGGACCTTAGAGGACAAAAATGTCCAAGTCAAAACACTGCCATAATAATATTATATATTAATATTATTTTCCACTTTCACTGACTTAACCAACATCAGTCCTGATCATAACTACCAAATATTCATTCATTGTCAGGATTTCAACCCTTTAAATGCCAGTTTGTTTATATAATGCCACTGTTGTTTTTTACACACACACACACACACACACACACACACACACACACACACACACACACACACACACACATTTCTCTATACACACATACAAAACACACTCTGACATCCATACCAACACACACACACAATTTTAGCTGTATCATTTATTAAATTGGCCTGCAGTGCTCTATAATACAGCAAACAGAGAATAGGGGAAAAGCTTGTATTTGCTCCATAGGATAAACATGAGAAAAATGGCGCCATCTGGTGGAAAATATTAAAATGTACATTTTGAAGCCAGGGCTCCGGAATGAAAGCATAATATCATAGAATTCATGATTTTATGCTTTAATGGCACTGGGATCAAATATTGCAGTTTTAATGGGTTTCAATGGGGACATTTTTGTCCTGAAGGTCCTGAGTGTAACTATTTTGTGCACACAGTGTATTATAGATGTATTATAGGAACTGAGCTTGAAATATCAAAATTGCCCAAAAAATGCACACTTTTGGCAAAATTAATGCCATCGGCATTAACACAGCCAAAATGATTGAAAAAACTAAATTGAAAAAGACAAAAATATCCCGAAGTCATACAAGGGTTAAGTAATATTGTAGTAACCATGACTGTAATAACCATGTTTAAAAAAAAAAAAAAAAAAAAAAAAATTATTTGTTTTTTGTGGAAACCATGGTTTTACTACAGTAATATTGTAGTTGTAACCATGGTTAATTTTGTGGTAACTATGGTTTAACTAAATACCATGGTTAAATGGCTACTGAAGTAAAACCATGGTTAATTTTTGTAAAGGTAAACGAAGCAGAAGTGTAATAATTTTTTGTTTAGGCTCATAAATGTATATATAAAAAAAACATTATGACTTGAATAATAATAATTATTATATTTTAAATTACCAATTTTATCCCAAGAAATTGCAAAAAAAAAAAAAATAAATAAAAAAAAAAATTCATAGAGGCATTGGTATTGCTGGTATCGACGATATTGGACTCGATATTATTGGTATCGTATTGAAAAGAAAATAAGTGTTAAGTTTAAAATGTCCTGTTGGTGGCGGAAATGCGGATGGCGGTTCAATCTGCCATAAAACTCTAGAAGAAGAAGAAGGACAAGATGATTGGCTGAACTGGTCTGAGCATGCGCACTCTACTGTACATCTGCACGATGGACGGAGTCAGCGAGTTAGCTATTCTTATCCTGCATTTTCTGTGTTTAACATTTGTGAATTGTACTGATGATATTTTGGTTGCCTGCGGAGGGTTCGTCAAGTCAGATGTGGACATTAATTACTCTCTCATCGAGGTAAAAAAAAAAAAAAGACGACGTTTAAGATGACTAGCTGGCTAACTGGCTACATGCTGTCTAACTGGTTACATGCTGTCTATCTAACCCAAATGAGGTCTACTTTTTTCTTAAAATATTTTGTTTATTTATTGTTATGTTTTCGTCATCATCAATCATCATGTACAATGATAGCTAGCTTGAGCCGGGCAGAAAGAATGGTTTTGCTTTTGCCATGTATGTGAACATTTATATGTGTCATGGTTCAGTATCACAAACATTTCCTCTGTTTACAGATAAAGTTGTACACTAAACAGGGCTCACTGAAATACCAGACTGACTGTGCTCCAATCAATGGTTACTTTATGATCCCACTCTATGACAAGGTACTGTAGCCTATCTCAAAGGTGTGCATGGGCTGTCTGGGATCATTCCCAGGTATCTAGATCAACAGTTATCCTGAAACATTGGAAAGTGTTTTTCTGTTACTCATCCAGGTGATGAAGTTTCCCATGTGGAGATGAACTCGTCATCACATGTCATCATTGTACTCTCAAATTGATCTTGAAATCCCCTTCCTAATGGTGTGAATTTAGGCATAATTTACCTTTGACATGCTCCTCTATTTTAAACTGGAACAGCTATCTTTGTAGGGCTGTGGGACCAGCAGCTTCACCTTAATTCACACCATCAGAGAGCTGATTTCCACAAAATGTGGGTGACAAAATGTCTTAAACTAAAAGAATAACATGTCCAGGTGACCCAGGATAAATTCTGCATTATATTTGCATAAAATGATGCTACGTTCAAGTCCTCATTGGACGTTTGTTCTCACAAGCTCAGAAGTATTTTACTGTCTCTCACCTTTTCGTATTAATGAAAAATAGTTTGTTTTTAGTGCTACTGCAATGAAATGAAGAGCAAAATGTACGGGAGGTTTAAGCTGTGTTCCAGTGAGTCACTTACAATGGAAGTCAATGGGGTCAATAATCTGTAAACATTATAATACTCACTGTTTCAAAAGTATAGGCACAAGACATAAACAATATGTGTGTTAACATGATTTTACTGTGATACAATCACTTACTAACCGCATCTGTGGAAAGTTAGACAATTTTACAACTTCATTACCATGATGATGTAATGTCAACAAACCCTAAAACGACTGTAAAAATGATTTAAACAACTTTACAGTTCAAATAATTCATGAGTTTTAACAGAAGGATTAATGTAAGTGCTTTTATAAAATTATAAACTTCACATTTCTGTCTTTAAACCCTCCAATAATTGGCCCCATTGACTTCCATTGTAAGTGTCTCACTGGAACACAGATTTGTGCTTTTTTAAAGAAAAGGAGGGATGAGCCGAAATTAATTTTTGTGGTAATCAACATTGACACAAATGCTGTCGATTGATCTTAACATGCATTGAACCCGGAACATTCCTTTTAATACAATCATTCTGATGTAACTTGCACCATTAGTTGTCTTTTTAAATGCATTGTTACTGTTTATTGCATATAATATTTGCAGTATTTTTTTTTTTAAGTATAGCCTTTTTTTGACCATCTTTTACAGGGTGATTTTGTTCTAAAGATAGAACCACCTTCAGGATGGAGCTTTGGTAAGGAATGAGTCCACACATGTGGTGAATGAGATAAAACAACAGCTTTTATGTACACTTTTTCTTCGTCATCTTGGGCTCAGTAAAGTGCACCCATTTGATTTTTTTTATGTTATTGTTTACACATATACAGATCCAACAACGGTTGACCTACATGTGGATGGAGTTACTGATATCTGCACTAAAGAACAAGACATCAACTTCTTCTTTACAGGGTTTTCAGTCCTGGGAAGTGTAAGTTGGAATGTACAATTTTATATACATAACTTTGAAGCTCAGCTCTTGTAATGGTAAAAAAAAAATGTTTGTGCTAATTTTCCTCCCTGATTCAGGTCTTGAGTAAGGGGCATTTGTTGGGCCCTGCAGGGATTGAAGTTAGATTGAGAAAATCAGGAGAAGATGATGTTCATCAGAGTGTCTTCACACAAGTTGGAGGCCAGTGAGTAAACATTGATTTAATTTCATAAGTTGCTACCGTGGCTATGTTTACACCGCAGCGGAATGTGGCCCAAATCTGATTTTTTTCACGCCCGCATGTGACACAAATCTGTTATGTCTAGTGGACACTACACGACTCAAGCTCATCTACTTTGATGTTTGGAGTTGGCAATGAGAAGTTTTGGATCTCAAGACAAATGGTTTTATTGTGTGCGCACTTCCTGCGACATGCTAAAACTAGTCCTAGACACAACGACAGTTTTCAAAACAGCCTGAAATCGAGACGTGCCCACTGTCCCAACGAGTGAGAGACCGTTATGTTATAGCAAGAGAAGGGCAAGGTATTAGGAAGCAGATGATTTAAAAAATGATTAGAAAATAAAATAAAACCACCTACATCTCCCTACTTGCGTTTTTTTATTATTTTCAGCTGTTTTTTAATTATTTGTTTCCTTTGCAAATGGTGCCAATAATCTCAAAAACAGGCGCGATCCGGTTTTTTTTTTGTGTTTGTTGACGTTATCAAAAATAAACATCGAAAAGCTTAATTGCGTGTCATATCTTTGCTAGTTAATGCATTCAATTCTTTTTCCATTCTTCTTTATGCTCAACAGTTGGGTTCAACGATTCGTTTGGACTGTACGTAGTAAAATATGCACATGAAAAGATACAGAGATAAAGATAACAATTCTTACCTTACATATATGTTATGCCGTTTTTCCGACTGTCCTTCCAGATTATATGAGCAGATTATAATTGAACTATTTTGCTGTTTTTACAGGTATACCTTTACCAAGGTGCTTCCTGGAAGTTATGACATCACAGCCTCTCACACCTCGTGGACCATGGAGCAGGTACGTATATAGTAGAAACTGACTTGTTGACAAAACACAGTTCTCAGTGATGAATGAATCAACACCTGAAGAAACATGTTTATAGGACTGCATTTTTGTTTGTTTATACATTACATTCATACATTTGTTAAAGTTATGTACAGATTTGTGTGTTCTTTTAGACTTTTAGACTTTTTGTCCCCTCGCAGAGCTCAACCACAGTGGTTGTGACAAATGAAAATGCCCCCGCCGCAGCTCCTCTTGTGGTAAAAGGCTATGATGTCTCTGGGGAGGTGCAGAGTGATGGCGAACCAATGAGAGGAGTCAATTTCCTTCTCTACTCTGCTAGCATAACTCAAGCGGTAAAGAATTTGAGTAGATTCCTAGTCTAAGATGATTTCGACACATTCCATCAACAGAAAATGAATTTGCTATTAGGGATCTGACTTGATCCAAATGATTTGTTCTTGATGCAGGATATCAATGGCTGCAGTATTGTTCCTGTGGATGGGGCTTTGTCTGGCGAGCCCTCCCTTGTGTATTTGTGCAGTGTTCAGTCTCGTAATGATGGCACTTTCTCCTTTCCTTGCCTTCCCAGTGGGGAATACACTGTGGTAAGAACTTTTCAGACTTTTGAGAAGTTTTTTCTTACTTGGCATGATTGTCACCAGCTCTCATATGATTTGGTAAGTTAAATATACTACTTTCAGTCATGGTTTTTTAGCTTGGTTCATCTTAAATTGCAGATCCCATACTACAGAGGCGAGAGGATAACTTTTGATGTTACTCCATCTCGCATGGATTTCAAAGTAGAACACAACAGTTTAATGTTGGAGGTGAGTTTCCTAATTCTTTGTCGTGTTTGGAGACAGGAATTAAAGGGATAGTTCACCCAAAAATGAAAATTCTCTCATCATTTACTCACCCTCATGTCATCCCAGATGTGTTTGACTTTCTTTCTTCTGCAGAACACAAATGAAGATTTTTAGAAGAATATCTCAGCTCTGTAGGTCAATACAATGCAAGTGAATAGTGACCAGAACTTTGTAGCTCCAAAAATCACATAAAGGCAGCATAAAAGTAATCCAGATGACTCCAGTGGTTTAATCCATGTCTTCTGAAGTAATATGATAGGTGTGGGTGTGAAACAGATCAATATTTAAGTCCTTTTTTGCTAGAAATTCTTCTCCCTGCCCAGTAGGTGGTGATACGCATGAAGAACGTGAATAACAAAAACTCCTAGGAGAGAAGAGGGCTGTTTGAAAGTGAAAATTTGTAGTAAGAAAGGACTTAAATATTGATCTGTTTCTCACCCACACCTATCATATCACTTCTGAAGACATGGATTAAACCACTGGAGTTTTATGGATTACTTTTATGCTGCCTTTATGAGGATTTTAGAGCTTCAAAGTTCTGGTCACCATTCACTTGCATTGTATGGACCTACAGAGCTGAGATATTCTTCTAAAAATCTTCATTTGTGTTCTGCAGAAGAAAGAAAGTCGCACACATCTGGGATGACATGAGAGTGAGTAAATGATGAGAGAATTTTCATTTTTGGGTGAACTATCCCTTTAAGACATCACATAAATCATGGGTTGGATACTGTTATAGTATTGTAATTTTAACATGGTTTTCATGTGGCCAGAAGAGAGAAAATGCATTCCTATATGAATCAGTGTCTCTTCGTGCTTGATGTTTTATCTCAGCCTAATCTGTTTTGCAACCGCTCTTAGTCAGTTATACACCAATGAAATGTTTTCTCTTTAAAATGGTGTTTTTAGACCCCATCTGTTTTTCCTTTTTTTTTTTTTTTTTTCCTCAGCCAATATTCCGGGTCATGGGATTCTCAGTGATGGGCAGAGTTCTGAATAGCCCCAATGGAGAGGGTGTTGCAGATGCTGTAGTTACACTAAACAACCAAATTAAAGGTAACAGTGAAAATACACCTGTGAGTCAAGGCAACACATTAACATTATCATGCAGGGGTATATCCCAAGTACCCAGCAGCACAAAATGTAATCTAATTTAACATTGTGACTTGATTTGCATTCACATATTTTTCTCTCGTGTGTCTTTCACAGTGGAAACTAAAGAAGATGGTTCTTTCCGGTTGGAGAATATGACCACAGGCACCTATACAATCAACACACAGAAAGAGCTGATGTTCTTTGAGCCAGTCACAGTGAAGATTGCTCCCAGCACCCCTCAGCTGCCGGACATCATCACTGCAGGGTGAGTATGGATTAGGGATGTCAGTTTTCAGAAATTTTCAGAATTGCTTAAAGTTAATCTTAAACAAGAATGCCACAAAATGCATGTAAAAGACACAGAACACCATGAGCATGTAGCCTACTTTTTAATTGTATTTTATATAAATATAGTTAGGAAATGCAAATATTGCCATTTTCTTTTCTTTTTTTTTAATACATTTACAGTCCACTGTATTTTAATACATTCAGGCTGTTTATAATGTATTTAATTTGTATGGAAATTTGTATTTGTATTGTATATAGAACATACAGATTCAACTCTTTCTCCATTAAAGGGGTCATGATGAATTGTAAAATCTAATTTTACTTGATATTTAGATATGAGGTAACTAACTAACTATAAAAACAAACTATACATTTCATAACTCAAAACTTCCTCCCCAGTCTAAAAAGAGCATTTATAGTTCCCACCTTTCTGAAACGTCTCGTTTTGAAAACTGTGTTCGTGATGTCATAAGACATTGCTCAGTTGTATTTACACGCCCCACAACGTGTGTCATCACACCCTTGACCCCGCCCACTGGCATTCAGTTCATATCGTAAACAGAGAGGTAGATGGGGATAGACAGGCTTAGTGTGACCAACTATCCTGGACTATTTAGAATTGTTTTGTGCATATAACATGCATTACACATGACTGTTGTCATGTTTATCACTCCACTTTTAAAAGACGCGGTGTCAAGTTACAACTCAGACTCTGTTCTGCTTCATTCAGCTGCTTTGCGTCTTGCTGTTCTTGCACCCATTTGTGCTATTTTTAATTGTTGGTGTATGTAAACAAGCACTAGCTGGACATCTTTGGCCGTTTGGATGTGTGTGTGTCATGTTTCACCGTGCTATGGACTGTGTTTGTGCAGCTAATATCAGTGTTGTCATAATACGATTCAAGCTTTGCAAAGGAACAGTTATTGAAGAATGGGGCAGTTAAAAATACTTGGACTTGACCACAAAACTGTTTAATTAATGAATGCTTCATATGTCATGACTGTTTGATAGATTATTTTGCTGCTTCAGTGAAACTTTTATCAGATTATCTTTATCAGATTATCATTCAGTCCATCTGTCCCAAAAACGAGATTCTCTCATTTTCTCACCCTCAATACCTCCCAAATGTGCATGACTTGCAGAACACAAATTAAGATTTTTATTAGAATATCTCAACTCTGTTGGTCCATACAATGCAAGCCAACAGGGTGCATATAAAGGCAGCTTACAAGTAAAACATAAGACTTCAGTGGTTAAATCCATGTGTTCGGAAGCTATATAATAGGTGCAGGTGAGAAACAGATCAATATTTAAGTCCTTTTTTTTACTATAAATCTCCACATTCTTCTTTTGTTTATAGCGATTTGCATTCTTCATGCATATCGCCACCTACTGGGCAGAGAGGATAAATTATAGTAAAAAAAAAAGAATGAAATATTTATCTGTTTCTCACCCACACCTATCATTTTACTTCAGTAGACATGGATTAAACCACTGGAGTCTTATAAAGTTATTTTATGCTGCCTTTGTGTTTTTTTTTTTAGCTTGTGGTGCAGAAATTACACACTTTGGCTTTAACTGTTTATTTAGTTTCTTAGATATGTAGTTTCTTAGATTTTCAAGGTTTTTATCCAAGTTAAAACACAAATTTGGTGTTTAAAATGCGTTTATACTTGTCTTTAAGAACAACAATAAAGATTGTTTAAATTTCAACCAGTTTTGTAATGTAATAGCCTAAAATACCATGATAGAACCGGACACTGCGATTCAAATCTTCAACAATTATCTCAATATGAAAATTTGATATCGGCACATGCCTTAAGGCCCGGATAAACTTTAAAAAAAAATGTTAATACTTTTTTTTTTTTTTTTTTGCATTCCATATCGGATCACGTCAAGTCATCCGTGTTGCTTTTTCCTTTTGCTGCACCTCCACCAGTGCCTTCAGACCAGCTGTGGGGTCATCAGCCGGGAGCCACCTATCTTCAATGTTTCACCCCATTAATCCTGGATTGTCTCCTGGTGGTGGGGCAGCAGTCAGGGATGTCTCCCTGCCACCCCTGCAGCTGGACACTGGATACCCTCCAACACCTCTCATTCTTGCCTTCCCATCCAGACATCCTTCCTTCACGAATTTCTTGCAACCAAGGTTCTATATGTCATAATCCCTCAACATGACCATATGCACCAGCCCGTTGGCCAAATGGCACTGAGATGCGTACTCAGTGCCCAGAGTCAAATAAAGAGTGCCAGTAGGCTCTGGCAACATATCTCTTGGTAACTCAGTGCCACTGGTTCCGTATGGCATACTACCTCAGCACAAGCCCTCACCACATATCACCCAGGTTCCCTATTCCTCATTTTCTTACTTCTGAACCCCCCATTTTTTTTGTCCTTTCTCCTTAACCATAGCCAGAATCTCCCTTTCTCAGCTTCCTCTGCCAATTCCTTCAAATAATTTTTTGAAGCTGCTCCTACGATGCCAATGTCTATAAAAATGTGTTGCATTGATGTTTCCATAAATCCTCGACACCCAACCTCCACAGGTTAGGTGGCAGTCCTCCATCTATTTTCCCTGCACTCTGCGGCCAGATCAGCATATTTTCCAGACCCTCTTCCCATTCAACAGTAAGCTCAATCATTGCAATTTTCCTAGCCGAAGTCGGCCACAACACTACATCCGTCCTCAAGGAGGTAATGGCAACCTCGGTAGGAAATTTTAGCTGCTGGCCAAGGTCAACCATCATGATCGATCATCATTGACAGCCATTCCAGCCTTTTCAAGAGCTGGTTTTACATCCAGCAGTCTGGAGGATCCTTGTGACATCATCCATATAACTGTGCAGAGCTGGCAATCTCACCTCAGATGGTGCATGGATTCCTCTGACCATTTGTCTTGCGCCAATTAGGGTGATCTCGAACGCAACCGTGAACTGTGATCACTATTCCTTTTCCAGCTGCTGACATCGCGATTGTGTAGTCCTGTGTTGTGTGACATATCTTCAAGTCCCCATAGTAGCTGTCTACCAAGCTCCTAATGCACTCTGGTACATGGAAAAACTCCATTGCATAGCTAACAAGCTGGTGTGGAACTGATCCATAGGCATTTGCCAAGTCCAGCCAGACTACATGTATGTCTTTATCTCTCTTGGCTGACTGGATCTGCTCCATTACTGATGCATGGCACATGCACCCAGGAAAACCTGGTACGCCTGCCTTCTGGCAGCTTGTGTCTATGCATCCATTCTTCAGGAGGTAGTCAGACATCCTCCTTGCTACCACCGAAAAGAAAAGCTTTCCCTTCACGTTCAATAGAGCAATGCTCCTAAACTGACTAATGTTGGTGGATCCTTGCTCTTTGGGTATGAAGATGGCCACTGCTCTTCGCCACTCCACAGGCATGCACTGCTTCCAGGCAACCCTCAACAGTCTCCACAATATTGAGAACCATGGGGCATTTCTTATACAGCTTGTATGGTATCCCATTCGGGTCTGGGGATGAAGTTTCCCTGGCGTTTTCTGCCACCTGCCTCACCTCACTCAGCTTAGGTGGATCTACATCAAATGCCACTACTGGCCATGGGACATATCCAGGGGAGCCAAGCGGGTTGTCTTTGTAGGGGTCACCAAGTTTCTGTTCCATGTGGTCTTCTAGTTCCTCTTTTGCCATCACCAGCTTCCCACTCCTCTTTTCTTCCAGCAGATTTCTGGCAAACTTCAAAGGATCCTTGATGTATTTTGCCCTTTCATGCTCCCTCTTCCTTCTCTGCTGTCAGATTCTCGTTGCCCTCCTCAAGATCGCTAATCTAGCCCTTATGCCATCCCACAGTACCTTCAAGCCCTCCTTGTCCTGCTCCTCTGCCTTCCTCCAAGCCTTAAGAAGCTACCTCCACTCTTTCACAAGCTGAAGTATCTCCTTCTCTCTCCAACCCATCACCCTGGGACCACTCTTCCTTACTACTGTTTCACCAAATCTACCTGTGCATTCTTAGTACACAACATCGCTAAACATAAGCTTGGCCTCCACCCTTCCAGTAATGACATTCTCCAAGGTGGAGCACAGGTCCTCATCTAGTCTGCTCCATGCATCCTTATCATTAGATCTCTGCCACTTGATTAGCCGCCTCCTCCCTGGTTTCTTCTCATTGTCATGTCTTCCCTGTCTTGTCTGTGGGTTGAAGGTTGTCTCTTCTTGCGGCTCACCATGCAGGCTTGACCTATCCTGCTGGCGGTACTGGTCTTCTTGATACCCCTCCACAACAGTGGATTCAGTAGTGCTGTGGTGCTCAGCTGGGCTCTGTATCCTTCTTGTCTGACCTGCTGCTGCAGTGCAAGTTTGTGTCTGGATGCTCCCGCCACATTTCATCCGTCCTTGATGAATCTGCAGCCCCTTGTAAGTTGTTACCCTCATCCACCCACAACTGCATCTTCTAAGGATCCTTTGCTCATTATCCATGGCCATTATAGTCGTGTCCATATTGTCTGTCCTAATATTATAAGTGAACCTCAAGGAACATATTAAAATAATAAAAAGTCATGTCATGACCCCTTTAATGTGCGTCATTAATGGGTGTTCAATGTGTTCTTCGTTCTCAATGTCTCTGTCTGCCTGATCACTGAATGCATTTGTGCTGAAATTGATTAATTTTAACTGATTACAATTGTAACACCAATCAGACATCAATAATCCCTAGTTTGGATACAATAATTGTTTACAAAAAGCAGCCAAGAGCAGAAAACAGTGGTCAGAGGAAGATCAGGGACATGAGTTTGCTGCTCTCTAGTTGAACTGCAAAATCGCTGGCAGTAAGCTATTGTTTACATGTGCACTACTTTGTCATTCTCAGGTTTAGTGTGTGTGGGCACATCTCAGTCACCCGTCTTCCTGAGGGCGTTAAGCAGCTTGGGCGCTACAAGGTTATTCTGTCTGCCTTGAAACAGGATCAGGGCTTTTTCCGGACCATCGAAAGCGACAGTCAAGGAGCTTTCTGCTTCCAAGTTAAACCAGGGGAATACAGCGTGCAGGTACTGATGAGGTCCTTTTATAACATGACATCACACTAAACTTATAGTCACATATTGATTTCGATCTGTTTTGCACTGTATGGCAGGTGACCCTCCCTGAAGCTGAAGTGAAGGCTGGGCTTGCTTTACAGCCACATTCTCTCGATATCTCACTGGTGGATCGTCCTATCACTGACCTTCTCTTTACTCAGTTCATCGCATCTGTCACTGGCTTTGTTTCCTGTCTTGGTAAGATATTTTTTGTCTTTGCTGTGAAATTACTTTATCAGGTTCAGTGACATGATGCACATTTTTTCTCCTCAGATCTAATAAATTATTCAGATTAACAATAAAAATGCAATTAAACAATCACATGAATACACTTATTCTACCATGGACATGTTTTCATTTACTAAATTCAAAGTATTTTGACTTTAAATTAAAAAAAAATAATGTGGTGTTACCGTCCGGAAAATAAAAAAAAAAAAAGGAAAAGTCTCTTTTAAAATGCTAAAGTTCTTGAAAGAGATGTTGGTAGTGCAGAGTATTCATTTATTATAAGCAATTTTGTTTTAAAATATGATTAATATTTGAAAATCTTTTGTCCAGCAAATCAAAGTCAGGTGGTGTAACCAAATGCAGGTAGCGATTTGTTGTCATGTGACAACAATAAAAGTTCATGAAACGGAGAGGACCCGTTTAGACCATTAAGACTGTATGTGGAAAAAAAAAAATCATGATTTTTCATATCATTAAATATCAATATTTTAGGGGGGCCTGGGTATCTCAGCAAGTATTGACGCTGACTATCACCCCTGGAGTCGTGAGTTTAATCCAGAGTGTGCTGAGTGACTCCAGCCAGGTCTCCTAAGCAACCAAATTGGCCTTGTTGCTAGGGAAGGTAGAGTCACATGGGGTAACCTCCTCATGGTCGCTATAATGTGGTTCTCGCTCTCGGTGGGGCGTGTTGAGAATAGCGTGAAGCCTCCACACGTGCTACATCTCCGCGGTAACGCACTCAACAAGCCACACGATAAGATGCGTGGATTGACGGTCTCAGACGCGGAGGCAACTGAGATTCGTCCTCCGCCACCCGGATTGAGCCGAGTCACTACGCCACCACGAGGACTTAGAGCGCATTGGGAATTGGGCATTCCGAATTGGGGATAAAAAAAAAATCGAGATTTTAATGAAAAGGCACATTTTCTTCAGGTCATATGAAGCAACCCTGAGAAAACTTGATATTCTTGACTCACAAATTCATGATATTAGTAAAGTTTTTTATTTTATTTTTATTTTTTTTTTATTTTATTTTTTTTACTAAAAAAACCTTTTTTTTTAATAATGATTAAGTTATGCACCCACATGTATTCAAAATGCAAGGAAAGTATTTTAATACCTTTTTACTAAATGGTTACACCAGATTAAATTTTTTTTTTTAGTCATTAACTTATTTTGTAGAAAATGATGATAAACGTTTTTCAAAAATTTTAGAAACTAGATTTTTAAAATATCTCTTGTTTTTATCACCTTGGACAAGCTTATTTGTCAGTGACCCCTCAAGTGCTGGGTTGCACAGATAAATGTTTCCTCTTTTTGCCTGAATGATTTAAAGGGATAGTTCACTCAAAAATGAAATTCTGTCATCATTTACTCTCCCTCATGCTATCCCAGATGTGTATGACTTTCTTTCTTCTGCCGAACACAAATGAAGATTTTAAAAGAATATTTCAGCTCTGTAGGTCCATACAATGCAAGTGAATGGTGATCAGAAATTTGAAGGTACAAATATCACATAAAGGAAACATAAAAGTACTCCAGTGGTTTAATCCATGTCTTCAGAAGTGATATGATAAGTGTGGGTGAGAAACAAATTGGTATTTAAGTCCCTTTTTACTACAAATTCTCAAATATTGCTTCTGAAGATGTTGATTAAACCACTGGAGTCATCTGGATTACTTATGTACTTTTTGTACCTTCAAAGTTCTGATCACCATTCGCTTGCATTATATGGACCAACAGAGCTGAAATATTCTTCTAAAAATCTTCATTTTAGTTCTAAAGAGGAAACAAAAATCATACACATCTGGAATGGTATGAGGGTGACTAAATGATGAGAGAATTTTCATTGAGTGAACTATCCCTTTAATTATCCTCTCAGCCGCATGTGGAGATTTGACCGTCACCCTTCAGCCTGTCAGCAGACAGGGAGAGAGGCAGAACCTCCAGCTGTCTAGCAGCATTGAAACCCTCAGCTTCACTTTCAGTAATGTACTACCTGGCAAGTACAAAGGTAAGAGAGAATAGCACTTTTTGACCTATTTTAATGAACAGTAGAGATGAGTATTATTGTAGTTGTAGAACTGCTACATATGCTTGTTCAGCATTTGTTCTCCGCTTTCATCTGCCAAAAAGTATGCAGCTTTTGTGACGAGTTTGCAGAACACTCGATGTTCTAAACCAGCTGCATATTTCACCTACTGCTGACTTGGAGAAGTTTCTGATTTGCAGTTTAAGAAAGATTGAGATCCTTTCATTATTCCCACAGTGGCTATCACCCAGGATGAGTGGTGCTGGAAACATAAGTCAGTGGAGGTTGATGTACTGGACTCAGACATACAAGGAGTGGAGTTCAGACAAACCGGATACTTGCTACGCTGCTCACTGTCCCATGCCATTACTCTGGTGAGCCTAAAACTATGACATATATATATATATATATATATATAGTCAATGTTCAATGATGGTAGAACTCAACATCAGCTGTTACTAGTCTGAAATAAAGATGATGCATTGTTTGCCCATTTTAGGAATTTTTCCAAGATGGAAGCACACCTGAAAATGTTGGCATTTACAATCTGTCCAAAGGAGTAAATCGCTTTTGTCTGTCCAAACCAGGTGTGCTCAGTCTTTCCTTCAGTTTTCTAGGTTACCCAAAGTTCCTACATAACAGACTTCTTTCTTTTTAAATTAAGGTGTTTACAAAGTGACTCCACGGTCCTGTCACCAGTTTGAACAAGATTACTACACCTACAACACGTATGTGCCCACAAGTGTCAAGCTTTTTATTATATTCTGAAAGCTTCATCTAAAATGCCTTAAAATCAAAGTAGCTACTGATATAGTATGAGTTTCCACAGCTTGGCTACACTTTGATCTGTTTGGGTTTTTTTTTCAGTATGTCCAAGTGCAAATAGGTTTTTGAGTAATGTTTTAACAATGGTCAGTACGTTCACATGCACAGTTTTAATGGGGCTACAGCGAGTTTTTGCATAGTCGTGCTACATTCTTCATCCGTCTGTCCAAGTATACGTGACAGTGTGACACATTCAAACATTTGAGATTGCTTGTGCATTTCAAGTACCTATATAAAAGCATTTGTATGTATAATCGTAAACCTTTGCAGATAGTCCAGACATCAAGAAATTTATTTTGGGAAATCAACTGGCGTTATGCACGTGACAAAAACTAACATGGAAATATCATCCAAAAATGCTTTGAAACCCTCAGACCCCATTTACACCTGGTATTAAGATGTGTCTCCGGTAATCTGATCACATGTGATCAGACGAGACACATTGCTGTTCACACCTGGTATTTCCATGCTTCTCAAATGCTTAAATTTGAGTTCAGATTTCGAGGGGAGGGTCTCTGATTTCATGACGACATCATTCACTGTCATTGTGTTACTGCATGATAATAAACTGCGGAAATTAAACCTGGGTGCTGTTTCTCCCAGATGCAGTTGAAATGTAATATTGTTTTCACTTACGTTAAATTATCTGTTGTTTTAGTGGAGTACCTGTGTTAGCTGAGCTTCAGATGTGTGTGCTTGCTCTCGTGCTTGTGTGTGTTTTTGGTTTTTCAAATTTTCCATTCGGATGGTTATTTACTTTTAAAGCCGCATTTAAACTAAACTCTTGTTTTAACGCAGCGGTTGATTGACAGGTGAGGGGTGGTGCTTCGCTGCTGTCCAGGACGCATTTCGCGTGGATTAGCATTTACATCTCAAATGCGTTTTTGACTGCCTCTATGTGGTTTTTGTGACCCGATCACAAAATATTTAAGAATCCGTTTACACCTGTATTTAGCACCGACCACATGTGATCGGATCACCCGAAACGCATCTTAATTCCTGGTGTAAACGGGACACAGACCTCTGAGACATCTGTATGGTATCCATGAAGGCTGAACGACTGATTGAATTAAGATAGAAATCACAATATGGTCTTGCGCGATTACTAAACCACAAGTTGGCATTTCCATCGTTACCAACATAGTCCAGTGATTAGGTGTTTCCCGAAACTAATAGTTTTTAGTTGCTAACTACAAGCTCTCCACTTGTAGTTAAAGGCATAGTTTCTTATTAGTTTGCGGTGTTGACGTCATTTGACTTCTTTATTTAATTCCATAGATCTTTCATTATGTCAAGACATTTGACCGTTTACATTCGCTTAAGAAAACGGCTTATTCCGCTCTCTATTTTTTCTTTTCTTTTTTCCAGAAAGTTGTGCTCTGAAATGTCATCTAAACTCAAATGCAGTTTTCCTTATGTCGTGTAAGGGATTATGTGAAATGGACACGATTTCTTATGGAAATCGTGGCTTATGTTTTTGAAGAGTGCCTCTCTGGAACCTTTTTGTTTTTGTTTTTTTCTCTCTTCCTCCCCAATTTGGAATGCCCAATTCCCAATGCACTCCAAGTCCTCGTGGTGGCATAGTGACTCGCCTCAATCCGGGTGGCGGAGGACGAATCTCAGTTGCCTCCGCGTCTGAGACCGTCACTCCACACATCTTATCACGTGGCTTGTTGAGCGTGTTATCGCGGAGACCTAGCGTGTGTGGAGACTTCACACTATTCTCTGCGGCATCCACGCACAACTCGCCACACGCCCTATCAAGAGCGAGAACCACGTTATAGAGACCACGAGGAGGTTACCCCATGTGACTCTACCCTCCCTAGCAACCGGGCCAATTTGGTTGCTTAGGAGACCTGGCTGGAGTCACTCAGCACGCCCTGGGATTCGAACTCGTGACTCCAGTGGTGGTAGTCAGCGTCAATACTCGCTGAGATACCCAGGCCCCGATTTTTGCTTTTTTTTTAAAGAAAAGGAGGGACGAGTCAAAATAAATTTTTGTGGTAATCAGCATTATGCCACAAATGCTATCGATTGAGCTGAACTTGTATTGAACCCGGAACATTCCTTCAAGGTGTATACATGCTGGATGAACTCGAGCTACAGTCGTATTGTCTAGGCCTGTTATGTGATTTGAGTTGGACTAAAGCATTTATATTACATTTTATAAAGATGAATTATACTGTACTTTTAGTCCGACTGAAATCAACTTTTAAAGTGCCTGTAAACGTACTGATAGTAATGCGCAGGAGTTGGTTGCACATATACACTCTATATACATCCTCAAAGACTCTTTATTTTTTTAGGTCTGCCCCAAGCATCTTAACCCTGACTGCGGTCAGGCACCACATGACAGGACTCATCACCACTGATAAGATGCTTGATGTCACCGTCACCATCAAGTGAGTGAGGGGGACCTTGTTGTAATGTGTTTCTGAGAGCCATATCATCCTTGTTTTGGATATTGTTGGTTGCTTTCCAACAGCTTAGAGGGTCAATTCTGTTGGGTTTTATTTTATTTTGGCAGATCTTCCATTGAGAGTGAGCCTGCCCTGGTTCTGGGACCCCTGCGATCAATTGAGGAGCAGCGACGGGAACAGCAGCTCCTGGACATAGCCGCCCGTAGGAAAGAGAGGGAGGAAAGAGCAGAAAGAGGAGAGGAGCAGAACCCACCCATGGAAGAGAAACCAGAGGTCCTCCATGAGCCTTTTCACTATGACTTCTCCTACTGGGCACGGTAAGAGGTTTGAAGAACGTTTGGCAGCTTTTCCCTCTTCTGCTTGTATCAGGAAACATGCAAGGCTAGAATGATATTGTTCAATCATATCTGGAAAAATATAGTGCATTAGACTGTCTCATGATACCAGTCATGAATTGTCTATCTTGGCTATGTTGTCTCATTCAGGGCTGGAGAGAAGATCACAGTCACACCTTCATCCAAAGAACTGCTGTTTTACCCTCCTGAAGTAGAGGCTACAATCACTGGAGGTCAAGAGTGCAAAAAAAACTTCCACAACCCTTTTTATAAACTTTTATGTAGCCTAGGCCCTGTCTACACCTGGTATTTAAAGTGACAGTTCACCCAAAAATTTAAATTCTCATTATTTGCTCGCCCTCATGCCATCCCAGATGTGTATGACTTTCTGTCTTCAGCAGAACACAAATGAATATTTTTAGAAGAATATTTCAGCTCTGTAGGTCCATACAATGCAAGTGAATGGTGATCAGAACTTCACTATCAAACAAAATGTTAGGCTCTCAAGTCAGTGGGCCAGTTCTGAGGTTTGCAGATATCCTGGGCGAGTGTAGGGCGAGCACCAGCGCTGGCATGAGTTACCAGTACTGTTTCGGTGGAAAAGGGGAAGAGAACTGGGGTTAGAGTCCGTTTTTATTTTTATTTTAACTTAAATCTGACATTATGATTTGTTCTGGCAGAGAACTGTCCGGGTCAAATGGTGGAGATTGCTGGCCGGGCAGGGCTGTTCCTCAAGGGGCAGGTGACGCCTACACTGGAGGGTGTGGAAATCTCCATTAAGGAGAGTGGGGCCACAACGCCGCTCATTACAGTTCACACAGATGCTAGCGGAACATACAGGTGTCTTTTTCACCATCACACCTCATTCATTTGTTTAAAGCTGATGCGTGTAATTTTTTATTTGTTAAAGAATATTCCGGGTTTAATACAAGTTGAGCTCAATCGACAGCATTTGTGTTATAATGTTGATCAGCACAAGAATTTTAAAAATTAAATTGCTTTTTTAAAGTAAAGGAGGAACGAGTTGAAATCAATTTTTGTGGGAATCAACATTGACACAAATGCTGTCGATTGAGCTTCACTTGTATTGAACCTGGAATTCTCCTTTTAATATGCAGAGACAAACAAAAGTGAAAACTTGTTTTTTTTTTTTTTTTTTTTTAAACCAGTGTTGGACCCCTACATAGTGACTCTCAGTATGACGTCAGTGCCAGTAAAGAAGGCTTTGTCCTGACCCCTGTGGAGGGAAAGACAGGAGACTTCAAGGCATTTGCCTTGGCAGGCGTCACGTTTGAGGTAAAACATGAAATAAGACATGAATGCAACAATTGTGTCTACTCATAATGTACTCCATGTTTTTATCAATTATTAACATTTAGTGCAAATAAAATGTTTTTTCCCCTCTTTTTTTTTTCTTGCCCCTCAGATCAAGTCAGATGATGGTGTCTCTCTCTCTGGGGTTCTGCTCTCTCTTAGTGGGGCCAACTTCCGCTCAAACTTACTTACTCAGGACACAGGCCTCCTTACCTTCAACAACCTGGTACTGTCTCCACAGACTCAGTCGCCATGCCCTGTTATCTTAAAGACAGATTGTTTATTTTTGTTTTGTTATCTTGTTATATTATACAGTATATGTACAGTTGAGTGCCCCTTTACAAATACAGTAGTGTGAAAGTGTTTGCCCCCTTCCTGATTTCTTATTTTTTTGCATGTTTGTCACACTTAAATGTTTCAGATCATCAAACAAGTTTAAATATTAGTCAAAGATAACACAAGTAAACACAAAATGCAGTTTTTAAATGAAGGTTGTTATTAAGGGAAAACAAAATCCAAACCTACATGGCCCTGTGTGAAAAAGTGTTTGCCCCACCTGTTAAAACATAACTGTGGTTTATCACACCTGAGTTCAATTTCTCTAGCCACACCCAGGCCTGATTACTGCCACACCTGTTCTCAATCAAGAAATCACTTAAATAGGACCTGCCTGACAAAGTGAAGTAGACCAAAAGATCTTCAAAAGCTAGACATCATGCCGAGATCCAAAGAAATTCAGGAACAAATGAGAAGGAAAGTAATTGAGATCTGTCAGTCTGGAAAAGGTTATAAAGCCATTTCTAAAGCTTTGGGACTCCAGAGAACCACAGTGAGAGCCATTATCCACAAATGGTGAAAACATGGAACAGTGGTGAACCTTCCCAGGAGTGGCCGGCCGACCAAAATTACCCCAAGAGCGCAGCAACGACTCATCCAAGAGGTCACAAAAGACCCCACAACAACATCCAAAGAACTGCAGGCCTCACTTGCCTCAGTTAAGGTCAGTGTTCATGACTCCACCATAAGAAAGAGACTGGGCAAAAATGGCCTGCATGGCAGAGTTCCAAGACGAAAACCACTGCTGAGCAAAAAGAACATTAAGGCTCGTCTCATTTTTGCCAGAAAACATCTTGATGATCCCCAAGACTTTTGGGAAAATACTCTGTGGACTGACGAGACAAAAGTTGAACTTTTTGGAAGGTGTGTGTCCCATTACATCTGGCGTAAAAGTAACACCGCATTTCAGAAAAAGAACATCATACCAACAGTAAAATATGGTGGTGGTAGTGTGATGGTCTGGGGCTGTTTTGCTGCTTCAGGACCTGGAAGACTTGCTGTGATAAATGGAACCATGAATTCTGCTGTCTACCAAAAAATCCTGAAGGAGAATGTCCGGCCATCTGTTCGTGACCTCAAGCTGAAGCGAACTTGGGTTCTGCAGCAGGACAATGATCCAAAACACACCAGCAAGTCCACCTCTGAATGGCTGAAGAAAAACAAAATGAAGACTTTGGAGTGGCCTAGTCAAAGTCCTGACCTGAATCCTATTGAGATGCTGTGGCATGACCTTAAAAAGGCAGTTCATGCTCGAAAACCCTCCAATGTGGCTGAATTACAACAATTCTGCAAAGATGAGCGGGCCAAAATTCCTCCACAGCGCTGTAAAAGACTCATTGCAAGTTATCGCAAACGCTTGATTGCAGTTGTTGCTGCCAAGGGTGGCCCAACCAGTTATTAGGTTTAGGGGGCAATCACATTTTCACACAGGGCCAAGTAGGTTTGGATTTTGTTTTCCCTAAATAATAACAACCTTCATTTAAAAACTGCATTTTGTGTTTACTTGTGTTATCTTTGACTAATATTTAAACTTGTTTGATGATCTGAAACATTTAAGTGTGACAAACATGCAAAAAAATAAGAAATCAGGAAGGGGGCAAACACTTTTTCACACCACTGTATACAAGATAAAAGATCATATTTTTTACGTTTTAAACTGCCCCGCAGAAGGTACATAAAAGATATTTAAATAAATCCGAAAAGACAAGAATTTACACACATCATCCTGTTCAAAATGTACATCCCCTTGGTTCTTAATCTAGTGTGCAGCTTTCCTGAGCATCAATGAATGTTTCTTTTGTATTAGTTGAGTCCCTCGATGATTATCCTAAGTGTCAAAGCTGGATCTAAACATTGATATTCAAGGTTTCTAAATTGAAGTGAGGGCATGCAAAGAAAAATGCGACTAAATGCTAAATAAAAGGGGAATCTGCCATCCTCGCGGTGAAACGGGGCTCTGTGTGGGAAGGGAGAGTGTCCATGGGATGGTCCAGGACATGATCAGGGTCTTATGGCCACACGCAATCCCCTCCTAAAGTTCAGGGTGTTGGCTTCTGTGGGCCATGTCGTGTGAGCGGAATGGTGGTATCACCAGTGGAGCGGGTCTGGCGGGGCATCTATTTCGGCCGGTACCCTCCTTGCTCTGCTTCTGGACCTGCGAGGACACTAGTGTGCGCGCACAGGGAGATAGTAGCCGGCTCTCAGAGGAGAGGCACGCTCAGTGTTTTAATGGCAGAGGTGATGAGGTCCTATTCACATCAGGTGCGCCTCATCATCCGCTGCCTAAATGAGGCTTATTAAATTGCATCTCTCCTCTCTGCTGCCCACTCTCGTTGTAAGCCTGGCTGAAGGATGGCCCTCAGAGGCGGGGCGAAAATGATGAGAGGGAGGGGCGGGTCATTCCTCCACAATACATACAGTGCTGTGAAAAAGTATTTGCAGATTTCTGAATTCTTCTGTTTGTGTGGATATCTCATCCTAAATTGTTTCAAATTCAAACAAAATCTAACATAAAACAAAAACACACAATACAGTTTTTAAATGATAATGTTATTTATTGAATCAAAAAAGTTATCCAATACCAACTGGGCATGTGTGAAAAAGTATTTAGTTACTAAATCCCCAAATCTATGAAACTGCATTCATAATGGGGTTCAGCTGGACTAGACACACCCAGACCTGATTACTGTCAGCCCTGTTCAATCAAATCAACACCTAAATACAACTTTTTCAGCAGCATGAAGTTGGCTAAAAGGTCTCACCCTGTAGCACACTATGCCAAGGTCAAAAGAAATGATGAGGAAAAAGGTGATTTGAAATGCATCACTCTGGGAAGGGTTACAAAGCCATTTCAAAGGCTCTGGGACTCCAAAGGACCACAGTGAGAGCCATTATCTCCAAATGGAGAAAACTTGGCACAGTAGTGAACCTTCCCAGAAGTGGCCGACCTTCCAAAATTCCTCCAAGAGCACAGCGACGACTCATCCAGGAAGTCACAAAAAAGCCAAGGACAACATCCAAGGAACCGCAGGCCTCTCTCGCATCAATAAAGGTCACTGTTCATGACTCCACTATCAGAAAGACTGTGGAAGCAGGGGCGTGGTTGAGCACCGATCTCTGGAGAGTGAGGCCGGGAGAGGTGAGTGGAAAGGATTTGCACCTGTGCGGGAATTGACTAACAGCTGATTTGCATTGCATTGAGCAGCGGTGGGGAGAGAGAGCTGACTTGATCACTGATGTGTGTGAAGATTGAGTTTGACTGTGAAGACTTTGAGTGCGAAAACAATAAAACTTACTTTGGAATTGACATCGCCGTCCCTCGCTTCCTCTGTCTACTGGTGAACAGGGAACTTGTTACAAAGACACTGGCCAAAAATGCCATCCATGGAAGAGTGGCGAGGCAAAAACCACTGCTAACCCAGAAGAACATTAAGGCTCGTCTGAATTTTGCCAAAGCACACCTTGATGATCCTCAAAGCTTTTGGGAGAATGTTCTGTGGACTGAGTCGAAAGTGGAATTGCATTGGAAGAGAGGGGTCCCCGTTACATCTGGCGTAAATCAAACATCGAATTCAACAAAAAGAACATCATACCGATGGTCAAGCATGATGGTGGTAGTGTGATGGTGTGGGGATGCTTTGCTGCTTCAGGGCGACTTGCAGTAATTGAGGGGAACATGAATTCTGCTCTCTACCAGAAAATCCTAAAGGAGAACGTCCGGTCATCAGTCCGTGAGCTGAAGCTCAAGCACAACTTAGACAATGATCCAAAGCATTGGAGTAAGTCCACCTCTGAATGGCTCAAGAAGCTAAATTAAAGTTTTGGAGTGGCCTAGTCAAAGTCCTGACTTGAATCTGATTGAGATGCTGTGCAGGACCTTAAACGGGCAGTTCATGCTCAAACCCTCCAGTGTGGCTGAACTAAAGCAGTTCTGCGAAGAACAGTGGGCCAAAATTCCCCCACAGCGTTGTGAAAGACTGATCTCCAGTTATCAGAAGCGTTTTTCTGCAGCTGTGTCTGCTAAAGGTGGCACAACCAGGTATTAAGTTTAAGGGGGCAGTTAGTTTTTCACATGGGTGGTATAGGTGTTGGATAACTTTTTTGCTTCAATAAAAAATATATTTTTGAAAAGTGTATTTTGTGTTTACTCAGGTTGCCTTTGTTTTATGTTCAGTCTCGTTTGAAGATCTAAAACAATTTAGTATGTAAAATACACAAAAATAGAAGAAATCAGAAAGGGGGCAAATACTTTTTCACAGCACTGTATATATATACACACACACAGTTGAGTGCATAAGTTTGCATCCCCCCAAGATTTTTTAATATAAAAAAAAAGACTTTTTATAAGAGGTATCATACATTTATTATTAATTACTGCCGTGATTAAGCTACTCGACATAACAGATATTTACATACAGTATATTTATTCCACAGGACAAAATACCTGAATTTACACAAATGATTAAACAAAATCAGAGATAACAGTGTATGAATAACCTTAAAGCTACACTGCAAAAAAGTATTTTTGTCTTGTTTTCATGTGATATTATCAAAACATTCTTAAAACGTGATTTATTTTGTCAAGCAAAATGGTATAAGATATTATGTCTAAAGAAGTTTGCTTGTCAAATACATTTTGATTATTTGTCTTGAAAATCATTTTTTTTGCAGTGTAATGGGAATAGACTAAAAGCACGTCAGTTTTGAAATAATGGGGTCTTTAACCTTATCAGATTTTTCTTGCAAATGTTCCCATTATTTTCATCAGTCGTGAGCAGTCAATAAAACCGTTTTAATGGCAAATTAGTTAAATGCCATAAATGCCCCGGATAGCCCACGTACCTCTCCGAGATGTCTAAACAGCATCACATTCTAAATAACATCTGATAAAAAGATCAGATTTACATTAAGTCATAAATAATCTTGATGTTTACCCTACATCTCAGAGTCCTGGCCAGTACTATTTCAAGCCCATGATGAAGGAGTTTCGCTTTGAGCCCTCAGCACAGATGATCACCGTAGAAGAAGGACAGGTTCTTCATATTCCCATCACTGGCTTCAAAACAGCATACAGGTCAGCATACAGTATACTGTACAGCACATCACTGTATAAACACTGACACTAAAATGCTCTGTAAAAATGTAAACCTACATAATATTTATGCATGTGTACATTTGAATGGAAGCTAGAAATGTAGTTGTGTGTCAAACCTGTCCTGTGTATTGTGGAGTAGCTGCTATGGGACGGTGCAGTCACTAGGTGGCAATGCCGAGCAGGGTGTTGCCGTGGAGGCATTGGGGCAGGGAGAGTGCAGCATGTACAGTGAGGACACGGTGACTGACGAGGAGGGCCGCTTCAGACTCCGAGGCTTGCTGGTGAGACTATTACTCAACTCTTCTAACAAACAATCTGAATGACAGGAGTTCACAAAAAAATAAGTATCAAGGCTTAAATTTACATTGTGCTCATTGTCAGCCTGGGTGTGACTACAACATTCAACTGAGAGGAGAAGGAAATGACCACATAGAGAGAGCACTGCCGCCACACAAAACCATCAAGGTGAGTGCTGGACTTACAGTAGCTGCAAGGTCTCGGATTTTACTTTTCACCTTAATTCTTTTAAAAGTTTCCGTTCATTTATTCTGTCTGTGATTTTAGGTGGGCAACACTGATGTTGACGGACTAAACATCATTGCCTTCAGACAGATCAATCAGTTTGATCTGAGTGGCAATGTCATCACTTCTCCTGACCATCTTCCTACTCTCTGGGTAGGCGCAGTCACTGTGCCAATACTCATTTAAAATAGGGTTTCTCGTATTTGTGGAAATCTTTTGAGTCATTGTTCTTCTTCCCTCTCTAAAGGTAAAGCTGTACAAGAGTGACAACCTTGACAATCCCTTCCAGAGTGTGTCCCTCGGCCAGTCCCTGTTCTTTCACTTTGCCCCCCTGCCACGTGATGGAGAGGTAGATCCATAATTATCAACTCTCCGTTTTGTTAAATCAGTGTTTCCCAACCCTGTTCTTGTAGGCACACAAACAGTACACATTTTGGATGTGTCCCTGACCTGATGCATCCATTTCAGGTCTTGGGAGTACTCTAATTATCAGCAGACCTCCTGGGGAAAACTTAGGTTGCTGCTGGAAGAGGTGTTAGTGAGGAGAATCTCCTCAACCACCACCAGTGTGCAGCATCCACCTGGATGATGCGAACGCAGCCATAGTGCACCGGCTGTGTGGCTCCAAATGCCCCAGTGTAGTGACAGGGGTGCTGTACTGTAAACAGCCACCATCCTTCGGATGAGGCATTAAACCGAGGTCCTGACTCTCTGTGGTCATTAAAAATCCCAAGGTACTTCTCGTAAAGAGTAGGGGTGTACAGTTTCCTGGCCAAATTCCCCCCATTGGCTCTTATCAATCATGGCCTCCTAATAATCTGTATCACTCTACTCTCTCCTCTCCACCAGTAATTGGTGTGTGGTGAGTGTACTGGTGCACACTGGTGGTGGTTGAGGAGAGTCCCCTGTTCACTGTGTAAAGTACTTTGCGTGTAGTGTCAAAAAACACTATATAAATGTAACATTCATTCATTCTACTAACAAGCTGATGAGTTGAATCAGGTGTGATCGACTGAGACATTGAAAGCCTGTTCTGTTGGTGTGCCTCCAGGAACAGTGTGGGAAAACACTGTTAAATGACTCCTGTTTTTAACATTCCTCACGAGTAGGGCTTCACGATTTTTCTAAAAAAGTAATATTGTGATTATTTTGATAAGATATTGAGGATAAAAGAACAAACTTTTGTCTCAAAATGAATGCTGCCTTCACGTGTTACGCACATGAACGACCCTTCAAGTCGTAATTATGACTGGGAAACTCTGAGATAAATTTGATAGTTTCCGAGTTTTGAGAGGAGACTTTTAACGTGACGGAGGAGAGTGCAGTTTTTGTAGAGAATGACCGGTTCTACTCATTTTTCTCAAAACAGCTAATTGTTAGAGCTTGCCATTTCTGACATATACATTTACGTATATCAGCAACCATTTGATGCATATTGTTTTACCAAGCCTTTATTTTGTTGGATAACTTAAAGACATTAAAGGTGCTTTTTTTTTTTTCATGGAAATGTATGCAAAAATTGTTCCTACTCCCTTAAAAATATGAATGAAATAAGTGTCCTGAGATATCTCACTGGTCTCTGTGACAGTTGTAGACTTTGTAAACAGCACACAAAAATGTGTCCGCGGGATGCGGACATTGATGCTTTTGTCCTGTCAATCATTTTGCTCGTTCTCATAGGGTTGCATTTGAAGCAGATGATTGAGGCTGTGATTCATAGTGTTTGTCAGTTGAGGGCGCTATTGTGCCACTGTTGAATTTGACAGCGACGGGAACAAACAATGCTGCTCTTTTGCTCTGTTTTGGTCTCAAAATTATCGCTGGAGGGCGGGGTTTTGGAATGAGGGGCGTGGCTAATTTAGTTTTTGGTTTTGGCACCATTCGGAGGGACTGTTGTGTGTGAAAATCCCAGGAGATAGCAGTAATTAATTTCTGTTACAGTAAGTAACAGAAATACTCAAACCAGCCCGTCTGGCACCAGCAATCATCCATGTGATTATCTAATCAGCCAATCATGTGGCAGCAGTGCATATGATCATCATATACGGGTCAGGAGCTTCAGTTAATGTTCACATTAACCATCAGAATGGGTGTTTCAGCCGACATACACATTGGATGTTTTACTCCAAATGTTATCGTTGCTGAGATAGAGCCATTGTGACAACATGCCCCGGTCTCAAATCCTAAGTTAATCACACGTCATTGTCGCGATTTCAATTTTAGTTTGATTAATTGTGCAGTCCAACTCACAACATGCAACTTCAGAAGCACCTGCCAATATTTCCAACCAGTTTGCATTTGGTGGTCTTTATTTTTAATTTGATCTTTTGGCCCTTTGCAGAGCTATGTGTTGATGCTGGACACATCACTCTCTCGCTCCCAGTATGACTTCAAACTTCCACAGGTTTCCTTCACGTCCTCTGGTTACCACAAACATATAACACTGACCTTTAACCCAAAGGTAAGAATACCTGCCTGTCTGCATTTAAAAACCTGTTAATGAGGACTAGTTCAAGTTACACAAGTTACATTTGTATTTATATATTTTATTTTTTTTTTTGCTTTACACAGAGGAAAATGCCAGATCAAGATGTTGCCCAGGGATCCTACATTGCCCTTCCTCTGACTCTACTGCTGCTTCTTGCTGTGTATAATCATGAGCGGGTACCTTTTTGTTTCCTGTCTGAATACTTGAAAGCCACAAACAGATTCTTGACATCACAGCGGCTGCAGTTTTTAGGGCTTTATGTAGATAATGTAATTATGTTTGTGTCTTTCCCAGGTCATGCCACTTCTTCTGCAGCTGGTCAGTCAGATCCAGGGTGTTCGAGGCCTCGCTCAGACAAGCGGGGATGGACTCGCTGTGGACGAAGCCAAGCGCCAGTCAAAGAGGCCAAAGATGAGACGCACTTGAGAGCCCGGCGTGACCTAATATGAAGGCCAAGCCAACCACTGCATTCACATCTCTTAAATCTCTCTGGTTTTCAGCCAATTCGCAAGACCATGTCTGATTTGAGTCCTAATATAGAAAAATCTCACATGTGGACGACATAATTTTCTGGACATCTTTGGTATAATATGAGATTTATTTACTCTGGGTGTAGTTTACATAGTGTTCTGGTGGCACAGATTGGTATCTTCTTAGCTTTCAGTCCCTGGCATATGTGAACGTGACTCAAGAGATGTTGTGGGTTTGGTTATTTATGTTAGTGAGAGATTGCTCAGGGAGGATGGCTGATGTAAGAGAGTGTATGTGACTGGGTGACTGTGTGCAACTGTGCGTGAGTGGCTGGGTGTGTGTGCGTGAGTGGCTGGGTGTGTGTGCGTGAGTGGCTGGGTGCGTGTGCGTGAGTGGCTGGGTGCGTGAGTGGCTGGGTGCGGGAGTGAGTGACGTGGTGCGAGAGTGAGTGACGTGGTGCGAGAGTGAGTGACGTGGTGCGAGAGTGAGTGACGTGGTGCGAGAGTGAGTGACGTGGTGCGAGAGTGAGTGACGTGGTGCGAGAGTGAGTGACGTGGTGCAAGAGTGAGTGACGTGGTGCGAGAGTGACTGTGAGTGACTGGGTGCGTGTGTGTGACTGTGTGAGTGGCTTGGTGCGTGTGTGTGACTGTGTGAGTGGCTTGGTGCGTGTGTGTGACTGGGACTGCGTGTATGTGTGTGGCTGGGTGCGTGTGTGTGACTGTGGGACTGCGTGTATGTGTGAGTGGCTGGGTGCGTGTGTGTGTGTGACTGTGAGTGGCTGGGTGTGTGTGTGTGACTGTGAGTGGCTGGGTGTGTGTGTGTGACTGTGAGTGGCTGGGTGTGTGTGTGTGACTGTGAGTGGCTGGGTGTGTGTGTGTGACTGAGTGGCTGGGTGTGTGTGTGACTGTGAGTGGCTGGGTGCGTGTGTGACTGTGAGTGGCTGGGTGCGTGTGTGTGTGTGACTGTGAGTGGCTGGGTGCGTGTGTGTGACTGTGGGACTGCGTGTATGTGTGTGTGTGGCTGGGTGCGTGTGTGTGGCTGGGTGCGTGTGTGTGACTGTGTGTGGCTGGGTGCGTGTGTGTGACTGGGACTGCGTGTATGTGTGAGTGGCTGGGTGTGTGTGTGTGTGACTGTGAGTGGCTGGGTGCGTGTGTGACTGTGAGTGGCTGGGTGCGTGTGTGTGTGTGACTGTGAGTGGCTGGGTGCGTGTGTGTGACTGTGGGACTGCGTGTATGTGTGTGTGTGGCTGGGTGCGTGTGTGTGACTGTGTGTGTGGCTGGGTGCGTGTGTGTGACTGTGTGTGTGGCTGGGTGCGTGTGTGTGACTGGGACTGCGTGTATGTGTGAGTGGCTGGGTGTGTGTGTGTGTGACTGAGTGGCTGGGTGCGTGTGTGACTGTGAGTGGCTGGGTGCGTGTGTGTGTGTGACTGTGAGTGGCTGGGTGCGTGTGTGTGACTGTGGGACTGCGTGTATGTGTGTGTGTGGCTGGGTGCGTGTGTGTGACTGTGTGTGTGGCTGGGTGCGTGTGTGTGACTGTGTGTGTGGCTGGGTGCGTGTGTGTGACTGGGACTGCGTGTATGTGTGAGTGGCTGGGTGTGTGTGTGTGTGACTGTGTGAGTGGCTGGGTGCGTGTGTGTGACTGTGTGTGTGGCTGGGTGCGTGTGTGTGACTGTGTGTGTGGCTGGGTGCGTGTGTGTGACTGTGGGACTGCGTGTATGTGTGAGTGGCTGGGTGCGTGTGTGTGTGACTGTGTGAGTGGCTGGGTGCGTGTGTGTGACTGTGTGAGTGGCTGGGTGCGTGTGAGTGACTGTGTGCGAGAGTGACAGTGTGTGTGACTGAGTGATTGTGTGCGTGTGTGACTGGGTGCGTGTTTGTGTGTTATCTTTGGGATAGGGAGAAATAATGACCCAAGTAATTGATAATTAATTGATTACAATAGTGTCCTGAATGAGTAGGTTATTTATTAACAATTTTCTCAAATATAATTACTAGATTTTATTAATCACCCACTCCCATTCAGTTGCCAGTTCCTTTTTTAATCACAAAACATGTACTAGAATTAAGTTGTAATTTACAAACTTTTCCCCTCAAATTTTTATTAAAAAAATCAGTGATGTTTTTTGTTTCCTTTATATGTTAAAATGTCACAAGACATAACCAAAAGCTAATTTTTGACAATTCCTTCAGATTGACCTGCGGTTTGATGGGTTCAGTACATATTCATTCCTTTGAATTAAAAATGATCATCATGTGATAATGTGTATGGATACCAGAAAGAACAATGAAAATAAAGCGTTTTTGAATTTACTCTTTATTCCTGGATTTATTATTCTGCTTGATGATTCACACCGTGGCTTTGTATTGTAGATGTCTTAGGCTACTCTTTACTAGCTGTGCTTTTGCTGTTGATAAGAAACAATGCATTGCAATGTTATAAACCTGCAGAAACAGGATAAAGTATTTGTAACTTATTACATGGCGGTCTGGAATACTCTATTCTGATTAGTCAATGGCGCCATCTAGCAGTCTGTTATTGCTCTGTTAAAACTGAATGGATTGCTTCCGAAGACATGGATTAAACCACTGGAGTTTCATGGATTACTTTTATGTTTCCGGTAAATGATTATCGTCAAAGTTCTGGCCACCATTCACTTGCATTGTATGGACCAAAAGAGTTGATATATTCTTCTTTTCATTTGTGTTCAGCAGAAGAAAGAAAGTCACATCTGGGATGGCATGAAGGTGAGTCTTTAATATTTTAAACTGTTAAAACGCGTCTATTCGTGATGCTGCATCTAGCTTTTTAGAGTGTAAAGACGAGTTTGGTGTGAATGGCCCTTTACTAAGTACGTGTGTGTGTGTGTGTGTGTGTGTGTGTTGGGAAAAGGACCCCGCGTTTTACCATAGGAGAGAGCGTAACCAGAGATATTTTTGCAGAGACGGCCCACTAGTATTAAAATAAATCGGAGAAATTGGAACGTCCAACGGATGTAGACAAGAAAGTCCCGCCTTACAGATAAAAGAGCCAATCACCTATTCGATACAGACTTTTTTTTTTTTTTTTTTTTTTTAGCATGATCTGAGCTAGTAAAGAAGCACAATTTATGATACCATTGTTGTCCGATTTTACTGCTGATTTTAAAAATGTTCTTTGATCGTAATCTTGTTCAAACATTTTGGAGATTTCAGTGTTTCCCAATTCAAGTAGATAGGGGCTGCACTATTATTCATTTTACACTGAAAATAACTGTCTAGGAGCGTTCCAAAGATAGGCGCCGAATGGACTGACTCGCCTTGAAAGCCACTTTGGCGTAATGGTAAACTAGCGTGTTACGACAGTGAGTCACAGTTTGCGGATGCCATACAAATGAATGGGGAGAGCCGTAAACCGACACCAACCTGTCGCAAAATTGTCCGTGCCTTCTCTCATAAAACAGCAAATTGATATGAGAAAACTCCACACATTGTTCACTCCAAAAGGATTGTTTAGTGTAAACCATATTGAAGATTAGCGGAGAGGCGGTTAATCCATTAAGAGAGGAGCTGTTTCCTCACAAAAGCAGTTTATTCAGCACACTGAAGCATGGGGGAACACCGAAATCTCACAAACGGTCGGTTATGATTACGATCAAAGAACATATTCCAAATCAGCAGTAAGATCTGACTACACTGGTATCATAAATTGTGCTTCTTTACCTCACATTACGCTAAAAACGCAATTTTCCCGGCTTGTATAGCTAATGCGCACGCGTGGTCTCGATGATTGACAGGTGATATCTGCACCTAAAATGTGATTGGCTCTTTCACCTGTAAGGCGGGACTTTCTTTCTACATCCTTTGGGTTCTCAGAGCTTCTTGATTGGGCGTTCCAATTTCTCCCATTCATTTAAATAGAAGTGGCCCGACTCTCCTAAATATTCTCTGGTAGCCGAAGTATCGCGAGAGTCTCATTCGGTGTTCGCTGTTTAGGTTAGATTTAATGGTAGGTTTGTGGTTAGGTTTAGGTAGTGGTTAGGTGTAGGATTTCTGCGGGACTCCAAATAAATACAACCAGGAGAGAATTAAGACAGTGTGTGAACGTAGATTAAAAACCCTCGCGAGATTTACGGCAACCGCGGGTTACTTTCTAGACGCGGCATGCTGTAGGAGCTGAACGGGGATGGAAATGACGTCACTAGCAGGAACAACTAGCAGCGCTTGAAAGAAACTGTGCAGTCACCGCGTGTGTCTGATCTATATAATCAATAACTCGAACCTGTTTAACTTCTGCCATCATGGTAAGAGGATTGCGACGAACTAAGTGTATTTTCTGGGTCTGATTGTTTATATTTGTACTTTGGCTATTTGTCTCATCTTTCAGGGCAAGTGTTGTGCTAGTGTAAAGTTATTAATCCTAACTCGCATCCTATCATTCTTTTTACCGAAATGTGTTTTAAGTAACACATGCATGCATATGGCTACATGCATATTACACATTAGTTGTATGGAGTGAGTACTATTCTGCTGGATCATTTTAAAAACGAAACTAATATTGTAGCACAAATATGTATTGTCATGCTGAGAGTTGCATTGTATCATTTATCATAATCAATGTAGTAAAGGGAGAAATCAGTATATTATTTTCTTATGCTTTATAAGCATTTCCAAGTTTGGGTTGTATAGCACATACATTATACCTAGTGGTTGAATATGCTCCCAGTACTAAAATAATGAAATTGAAAATAATAATAATAATAATTTATATATCAATACATATCAAGTTTTTATGTTTATAAAATAACATGAGAGTGTAGTGAGAATGTATGGAAAAATGCAATTACTTTATATTAAAATATATTAATGCTGATGTTTTATTTGCTCATCATTGTTTTCTGCCTATAGTCTATTATGTCATATAATGGAGGTGCTGTCATGGCCATGCGTGGAAAGGACTGTGTTGCGATCGCATCAGACCGGAGGTTTGGTATCCAAGCACAGATGGTTACCACTGACTTTCAGAAAATGTTCCCCATGGGAGACAGACTCTACATCGGGCTGGCAGGCCTGGCCACAGATGTGCAGACCGTGTAAGTATACACTATGAAGATATTAAATACATTATTTCATCAGGACACTAAAGCATTTAATTGCTGTTTTATACGTTCAGGTTTTCACCTTTGCCTCTTATTCTTGCTAGATCTCAAAGGCTGAAGTTTCGCTTGAACCTGTATGAGCTGAAGGAAGGTCGACAGATCAAGCCAAAGACCTTCATGAGCATGGTGTCCAACCTTCTGTACGAGAGGAGGTAAAAACTGCACGTCTATCCTTGGTTAACTAATATTAACTATATATACTGGGAATGGAAAGGTGTTAGTGCATTAACAGACACGGTCAGACAACTAAAACAACCTTTTGTCTTGCATTGGTGATTGCAATTTGTCCTGCTTTATCTGTGATACTAAATCCACAACCATTTTTATGTATCTGGTAGGGACAGAAATTAAAGGGACAGTTCACCCAAAAATGTACATTCTCTCATCATTTACTCGCCCTCATGTCATCCCAGATGTGTGTGACTTTCTTTCTTCTGCAGAACACAAATGAAGATTTTTAGAAGAATATTTCAGCTCTGTAGGTCCATACAATGCAAGTGAATGGTGACCAAAACTTGTAATCTCCAAAAAGCACATAAAGGCAGCATAAAAGTACTCCATACGACTCCAGTGTTTAAATCCATATCTTCAGAAATGATATGATAGGTGTGGGTGAGAAACAGATCAATACTGAAGGCATTTTTTACTATAATCTCTCATCCCTGCTCAGTCAATTTCCACTTCAGTTTCACTTTAACATTCTTCTTGTGTTTTTGGTGATTCACAGTCTTAATGCATATTGCCTCCTACTGGACAGAGGAACATTTACAGTAAAAAAAGGACTTAAATATTGATCTGTTTCTCCCCACACCTATCATATCACTTCAGAAGACATGGATTAAACCACTGGAGTCTTATGGATTAATTCTATGCTGCATTTATGTGCTTTTTGGAGCTTCAAAACTTCTGGTCACCATTCACTTGCATTGTATGAACCTATAGAGCTGAAATATTCTTCTAAAAATCTTCATTTTTGTTCTGCAGAAAAAGAAAGTTGGTGAGGGTGAGTAAATTGTGAGACAGTTTTCATTATATCTCTTTAATGCATGTCAGTTTAAACCGTCAGATCGGAATTCATGTGTTTATTTCGTCATTCATTGTGTGTGACGGGTTGTTTATGTCAAGAAGACATGCTGCGTTTGAAACTGCATAAATGATTTCTGCACAGGGCACTTCGAAGGGAAAACAATAATGATGGAATAAAAATGTGTTAAAAAAATAACCGTTTTGTGTTACCCCTTTAGCCCTCTGAAACTCTTACAGTGGGATGGAATAGGGCATAGGGATGATCACTTCTGAACGAACGCACCCATATGTCAAATCTGTGTCGCAGGCAGAGCATTGAAAACCTCTTTTACAATAATACAGACATCGGCTGAAGATTATGAGCCACCACAATGTGATGAGATTGAATGTGTCATCTGAACATGGGATGCTGGATCATTGTGAGCTCTTTAATACAGTACGGGGGTAGCCTTCGAGCATTTTCTGACCCTTGCACTTCTCCTCTACAGAACAGGGTGTTTCGCTATCCGCAAAATAAAAAGTTAGTAGATAGGTGTTCCCAAGAGGATGTCATAACTTCTGCCAAAATGTGGGCTAAGATGTCAATAAACATTGCATATAGGACTGCAACCAACAATTATTTTGTTAATCGATTAATCTAACCATTATTCGACGATTAATCATTAGCTCTTAACCGATTATTCAGCTTGTGCCCCGACTTAAAAGGTTGAATTAAATGTGCTTACTAACAATAAAGAGGACAAAATCATCTTTTAAAAATACCTCTAAATGACATTCACTGAATTAAAGGGAAAAAAAATACTTTTTATTAAGTTTAATTCAGTAAAGAAATTCACTGCAAAAAACTCCTCTTGTTATCAAGTGTTTTTGTCTTGTTTTCCATTTAAAATTGTCTAGAAATACTTAAAACAAGATACATTTACTTGAGAAGCACCATATGAGATATTTAGACTTGCTTTAAGAGAATGTATCTTAAATATAAGTGTATTTTGTGTATAAGTGTATTTTTTCACTTGGTTATACTTCTGCGAGTGCAGTAAAGACAAAATATACTTATATTCAAGATCTATTCTCTCTTATTAATAAAGCTGCTTATTGCCAATTTTCTTCACGATAAGAAATGCACAGTGACACATGTATTATGATTCAATATGTCTCGAGTCATCACGTTATAATCTAGCTGCATTAAGCGTGTGCGCTCGAGGGATGAGCGTCCCGTGACAGAGTGTGCATCAGCCGGGTGCAGTTTCAATCTCTCCCCCTTAGATCGGGACACTTCACGTGACTCATTGAAGAGACGCTGACCACACAGAGAAATGCCAGTTTCAGAGTTTGTAGTTATTTACATGATCTGCTTCTGTATTATTTGAACTTTAATAAAACTATAACGCATTAAATATAACTTCATTAAAGATGTAACGCCGGGGTGTTTCCTTTAAAGAGCTCCGACTCTGTTTATTTCACAATGAGAGTGCTTCTGTATTTTCTTATTTTGTATTTATTATAATTCCTCATACTTTGTGATCTACATCAGCTGAAGCTGTTTGGAAAGTTTAGAGTTCATCTGGACTGTGATCTGTGTAATTCTTCCTCTCTGAACTGCAGTGCTGCTCTCACGCGTCATCATTAGAGTTTAATTTTATCTCATATTACATTAAATGACATCAAACGACTATTCGACAACGGATTTTTTTTGGTCGCCGTTATCAATAACGTCGACTAATCGTTTCAGCCGTAATTGCAAATGCCACTTTTCCCACATTTTTAAGCCGTTGTGTGTGACTAATATCATTGCTTAACTCTCCCACATGGTGAACCTGTGCAAGTTTCCATCGTTACTATGACAACTAATGTGGATATGCTAGCAAAAGTGACTGAAAATGAATTAAATCTGATTTCTCCTGCAGTGTGAACAAAGCCTTAGGGATGCAACTTCTTAGCGAGGCTTTCCAGAGACATGCTGTCAGTACTGGTAGACTGTTGACACGCTAAAGCGCAGCACGCAATCAGAACGCTACAGCCCTCTCTGAAAAGCTGCATCCCTTCATTCAGTCCCTTTAAAGCACTGCTACAGAAAAATGTAGAAAAACAAATCGACCTCAACAATCAAATTGTCGGTGATAGGACAATTAGTGGCCCATTCTATCCATCCCTAGTCTTTAATATTTTAGTGTTGAATGTTGGGCACTTCATGCACTCAGTTGTCAGAGCTTGCCCTATTTAGTGTAAGGGGCGGGGTTACCTGGCCGTGATGCTGGCCTGACAAAACAATTGCAATTAATTTTGCATGTGGCAACTAGTGAAACTCTGTGAAGATGGCACCTTACAAATGCTTATTTAAGTGTGCATGTTTAAGTGCTGGACTGAAGTTACACTTTTAAAATACATACACTAGTGCACCGTGTATAGCGCGTCATTTGGGATGCGGGTTAGGATTTTTGTGTTTCTCTGCGACACTACTAAATAAAACATTCTCATACACGCTCTGTAGGGAATTGTAACCTGTCCTGTCCCCGTCCCAGGTTTGGACCTTACTACATTGAGCCTGTGATTGCTGGTCTGGACCCAAAGACCTCTGAACCCTTCATCTGCTCCCTTGACCTTATTGGATGCCCCATGGTAACAGAAGACTTTGTTGTTAGCGGTACTTGCTCAGAGCAGATGTATGGCATGTGTGAGTCGCTTTGGGAACCTGACATGGTGAGTGGGGAAAAAAACAAGTCTACAACACCGTTTTGGGCCTAAAGTGTGATTAGTGATTTAGGCATGGTGGTCTCTTTGACTTTGCTGTTGATTATGTTCTCTAGGAACCAGAAGATTTGTTTGAGACCATCTCACAGGCCATGCTGAACGCCGTTGACAGAGATGCAGTGTCTGGAATGGGAGTCGTTGTTCATGTCATGTAAGCGTTTCATCCTCATTCCTTGTGGTAGTCAAACGTTTCCATAAACAGACTTTAAACACTAAAAATAAAAACTGTGTGAATATTGTCATTTTACTGATTGCTAATTATTTTAGTATGTTTTTAAAAGCAGTTGCCCGATAGTGGATTTTGCCAATACCCGTAACTAAGCTGGTGGAAAGGGACGATAACCGATTAATCGGCCGATAGTTTTTAAAAATCAATCTTTTCTTACTGTGACAGACACAGAGGCAACATGCACACTTACAATCATCTACAATGTATAAGAATATAAACACTATAAAGTAAACATTGTCATGGGTTATAAATCCTGAATGAGCAGTAATTAATCAATAATAGATCATCATTTATCAGTAGTTGTAGTCACATGGCACAACAAACTCAATATGGAGTCAGTGATGTTTTTATCTTACATCTAGAGGCCTTTGTTATGCTGTAGAACCGTACAGTGCCGGTAACAGATGAATAATAATCAAAAACAACCATCAGCAACTGTAGGCATTGATTTGTACTGTTAAAGTTCCAAAAAGCACCGATATATTGGTTTAACAGATATGCTGATTATCGGTCTACCTGTAGTTTTTAACCATTAAGAATTTTATAATATTCATTATGAGTGCGCTTGATTGATTTGATTGTTAACTGATTGTATAAATG